>NW_027508734.1:26632500-26762500 GCF_051911475.1 Siphateles boraxobius
GGTGTACTGCCAGCAACTCGAGGCAGTTTATGCCAATGCAGGCGGAGGTCCACCCAGACCCCCGTTATGCATGCCCATTGTACGTGCCCCCTCAGCCGGTGTTTGGTGGACACTTGTTCTAGGGGCGGCTGGCCCGGAAAAACAAAGGTCTAACCACGGGCTGAGGGTTTGGCAGTAGGCCAGGTGATTGTCACACTGAGCGTGCCGCTCTGCACACGGCAACCTCGGGACGCAGCCGTGAAGCCAGTGCTGAAGCGGCCATCATATGGAGGAAGCCTTTGTGGCTGCGTCTGCCATATGCCCCAGGAGCCTCTGAAAAGGTTTCAGTGGGACCCTTTCTCACTTCTGAAAGCACCAACCATACATACGTGTTAGACCGAGTCCAGCTCCTTACCGGAAACAGAGATCCTCAGCCGTGGGCAAGTTTACTCTTTTCCCAGTTGACCTGAAGACCCAACTGGCTATGTAGCACTCGAAGGGTAGGATTTGTACTGAGACTTGGAACCCTCAAACGCAAAAACACAGGATGGCATACGTTGCGGAGGATAGAGATATGAAGTGCGCTTCCTTCAGGTCGAACGCTGCAGACCAATCTCTGGGACGGAGCATTCGAAAATGCATCTCTGCGTTACCAACTTGAACGGAGGCTTGTACAGGGCCCGAATCAAGAGTCGCAGGTCCGAGATTGGCCATAACCCACCACCTATCTTGGGTGCAACGAAGTACGAGCTATAGAAGCTGGTTTCATAACGGCTGGAGGAACCGGTTCAATCGCATCCTTCGCCAGTAGGAGTGCAATGTCCGCGCGCATGACAGGGCACACTGCTCAACACTGAAGTGTGGTTGTGACCCTGGGTGGCCTGTATCCGGGTTCAGCGTCTCACACAGGCTGGGTGGCCTGCCTGCATCTGACTCCACGCTGAGGCTCAGCAGGAGCAGGAGTGGCGGCAGGGGGGCGCCCTCGGCGACGAGCAGGTGGAGGAACTGCCACCAGCGACGGAATGGAGGCAGTAGCGGGCCGCTGGGGCAGAATATACCGGATGGCCTCCGTCTGCGCTTGGGCGGCAGAGAACTGTTGGGGGCAGTTCTCCACCATGTCGCCGAACAGCCTAACCTGGAAAATTGGGGAGTCCAGGAACCGATCCTTGTCTGCATCCGCCATATCAACCAGGCTAAGCCAACGATGGCGCTCCTGGACCACTAAAGTGGACATCTCCAGACCGATCGCACATGCCACAACACTCGTGCCCCAGAGGGTGAGGTCGGTTTCAGTGCGGAGCTCACCTATGAGAGCACGGTCTGGGCTACCCTCGTGCATGTCCATGAGTGCCCTGGCCTGATATACCTGTAGCAACACCATGGGATGCAAAGAGGATGTGGCTTACCCACAAGCCTTGTAAGCTCAGTTTGTAAGCTTTGTAAGCTCTGCTGCCGGTCGAAAATGAGTTATTTATATTTTTGGCACATTCAGGGCTCCTTTATCGCGTGGATAAGTAGCTTGAGTCAAATACGTTTTTGAGAAAATAATGGGTTGTCTTAACCGTAACTTCCCCATGAGAAACTAAGGCAACACCGTAACACTAGTTACGTCTCTTTGGCTTTGTTTTAGAACGCTCACCCTTGAGTTACGGTTCTCTGCCTTTTGTTTACAATCCTGCGGACTGAGGCATCTAGATTATGGTGCTGGCTTAGCGACTCTCTCCAGGCCTACACACACATGAACTTACATAATACACAAATATGCATCCCCCCAACACCCCATCCCCTGCCTTCGCCGCTTCGTATCCCCAGTCTGACAGGCGGGTATGTGACCAGCGCCATAATGGCTGCAGGACCGGATGGCTGTTTGCCTGGGCTGGACTAACTCCATCCCCCAATCCCCACATGTGTTGCAATGTCTTGTTCATGTTGTAGATTGTACTGTTTATGTGCTAATGTTGCTGAGGTGTTTTTTCCTGTTCCCAGACTGTACTCCTTACAGGAGCATAGTCTGGGGGTCGCCTTTTTTTTCTCCTCACCTCTCCTCATGTCATGCTGTATTTTTCTCAAGATTGGCGCTGATTATAGCAGCCATGGTAGCATCTTGTTACCGAAGCACATTCCTTGTGTGTGAAAGCACTACTTGGCAATAAAGTGATTCTGATTCTGTTGTTCAACCGCGCGTCAATATGAAGTTACGGTGCCGGCCTTCTATCAAATAATGCTACCTACCAGATTGTATGGTTTTCTGCCTTTGTTTTAACACAGAAGGTTGTGCTATAAATGCATTAGTCGTCTAGGTAGTCCAGAAAGCGCTCCCTACTGAGTCTCAAGGGGGAAAGCACTGCTTAGGCTACTTTTCGTGAACGGACGAGGAGCGTGACACCTTCGATCACGAATCTCGGTAAGCGCCTGTGAAAGTATGCGTCTTTCAGATCCACCACTATAAACCAGTCTCCGGGTCGAATGTGCGCGAGGATCTATTTATTAGTGATCATTTTGAACGCATGTTTAGCTAGTCTTATGCCACTCTGTACCACTTGAAAATACTCTTTACCCCATGGAGGTATTTTGTCATGTCTAATGTAGGCTATTAATATAGGGCCACCAGAATGCAACCAAAGCACAGGATAGCAATAAGTAGATATAATTGTAATATAATTGTAAATCATACAAAATATATGCCATGATCACTAGATTTTATACAGGTGTTACTATAATGATTTTGTTAATGGTGATCAGCAACCAGATATTGATAATGTGGAAGTTACTGCCTTTTGCCTTGGCATGACTTCTCACTTTTTGCTGACAATACAAAGGAAGAGTACAGTAACTTTAAAATAGTGGTCAAAAGTCAAGTTTGAGCTCAAGATTTTTTTTATGTAGATAATTTTCATTACTTAAACATCTAATTGCCCGAATTTCAGTGTCCTACCTATAATTAATTTGGCGGGACAACTAAAAATCTTTAAAGTCATTTCTTTAAAGTCTAACGAGTTAAGGTATGTTGCCTTTGTAGGGCAGACTGCTCCTCCAGAACATGAACTATATATATATATATATATATATATATACACATATTTTTTTTTTTTTTTTTTTTTTAAACGCGTGATGCAACCATTGTGACCATCAGAGGGGGACAGGGAATGACCGCATCCAGAAATACATGGATGGAATGACATCTTGAAAAAGACGCAAACGCACCATTGTTGCTCTTTCAGGAAATGGGACCCGTCAACAGTGCCGGAGCACACAGGGGAATGACTGCAGCAACACTAAACAGTGAACTGAAACAGTGAAAAACTCACTTATTTGCCCTCTAGATCTGAGATGCATATCTTGCACGCCAATGTGCATTGGCTCGTTTTAACAGTACCTGAAGATGACAGGCTCCCTAAGCGTGATTGCAATCAGTTGACACGTCGAGTACGTCGAACGTGAGCGACTGAAATGGAACTGTTGATACAATGGTAAATATATGTAGGGGTTCTTGTATTAAGTACTATTAAGGAATTAGGATTTAATCTGCTATTTAGATCAACTGTGTGACTGTTTGTCCATAATGGAGAAGTTGAGATGAAGTGCTGTTAATGTAAGCTGAGCAATACATAAGTACCTGAAGACAGGAGTGTAGTGAGATAAAGGAGTGGAGAGTATCTAGGTCTGTTTGCTGCTGTGTTTGTCTTGTGTAGCAAACAAAAGAGACTGTCATAGCCATCATGATTGATGCTCAGATAGATAGCAGCATTGCATGCCTGGTAACTTGACGTGACATAGACTATTGCATTTATTGAAAGCTTTGTCCTTTAGTCCTCAGACATATTGGTAACATCAGTGTTATTTTAGTATTACTGTCTGTTTTGCCGTTTGTTTCATGGCTCATGGCTGCATCCGAAATCGTATTCTCTCTTGAGTAGGTTTTTATTTTGAATTACTTCATGGCCACTAAAAAAGTATGTTATAGTATGAAATGTGTGTATATGATTGTAATCTGGACGTACTACATTCGCCATGTTGTCATTATCATGTGACATACCAGCGTCAGTTGTGTATGTGATTTTGGATGCAGCCATGGTTCTTTTGTTTCCTGGTTTTTTCATGTGATCCCCCTTTTCCTCATGTGATCTTGTCATGTGCTTCCCTTGTTTATATATAACCCTCATGTTACCATTATTACTTGTCTAGCTTTGTCTAGTCTTAGTCTAAGTCTAATCTAGTCTAGTCAAGTCAAGTCAAGTCAAGTCAAGGCTTTGTTTTGCTCTCTTTGGATTATTTTCAATAAACTTCACATGGGTTCAAGTTCATCTTGCCTTCAGTCAACTTATGTGACAAATATTTATAATTCATTATTGTTTATTATTTTATTAAATTTATTAATGTAAATTATTTAAATTTTAGAGTTGTATGTGCTTTTGGCATTTTTATTATTTTTTAAACATTTCTATTTAGCTTTTATTTATTTTTCTATTTAAGTCATTTTGTACTTTAACATATTTTATTTCAGTTATTTGCCAAGGTAACGTTTCTAATTGTCTTTTGCGTTTTTGAAGGTTACGTTTTTCATCTAATATTTATTTTTTACATTTTATTCAAGTTGACAAACACATTTTTTATAGTTTTAATTAACTAACAACACTGAGTAACCATATGGATGGATGGATAGTTAATCAATTCAAATTATTTTCCTTTCAGTTTCATGAATATCAGCCACTGAGAATGAGTCAGAAGCAGAATCATGATGTAATATTTTCTGCCATTTTTGCCTCTTTTATTGATAAAAAAATCAAGCTAATAACTGAGCTAATAACTGAAAATGTATTTGTGTGTGTGCTGACAGATCTGAGATGTGCTGGCCCAGCAAGAGTTAATCAGTGTGTGTGTGTGTGTGTGTGTGTGTGTGTGTGTGTGTGTGTGTGTGTGTGTGTGTGTTGATTTGAGAAGCAATGAAGTGCCTATTCTATTCAAACACTGAATAATGGGGTAGACAGGTTCATGTCTTTGGGTTCAGAAAACAACTTCTCCCCCACCTCCTCTTCTGTCCTCTGTTCCCTTTCCCTCCCCCTCCCTTACTCTGTCCCATCCCCCATGCAGTCCATTCTGTGGTCCTTTCATCAGCCATTTCCATTCCAAGCACAAGCAGCATTTGTATGCACTGATGAACAGAAGTAGTAGGCCTACCCTTCATTTCATGTCATTTCTGTCATCCTTTCCTTGAAAAAAAAGTGCCTTGCTATCTGTAAACACACAATTAATAATCACAACATAATGACTAGCACTGAAAGGCAAATAGGATACATTAGTGATTTGAATGGTAGTAATCCTCAGCACTGTTTGATTAGTAGTGTCTAAGCTGTGTAATAGTGGATTGTATTGCTTTTCAAATCTGCTCTGGGGGGCCACCGTCCTGCCGAATTGTGCACCAAACCTAATCAAACCTGAACAAGCTAATCAAGGAGGTCTGTAATACCTCCATAAAGCGATCCGTTAGCATTACCATCAATCTCAATGGAAGTTCCTTTGCTGCTGCAGGATGCAATTTGAAATCTGCCGATTTTGTTCATGGGACCACTTTTTTTACCCAATCACATGAGCCATAACTGCTATAGATGAATGACACAGCAAAATGGTCTCATGATCTAGAATGCTCTAATCTCTCAAATCACACTTGATTGAGGGCTGTGAGCTGAATATACAGTACGTTGCATTATATCCGACTATATCATGACACACACACACACACACACACACACACACACACACACACACACACACACACACACACACACACACACACACACACACACACACACACACACACACACACACACACACAACAACAACAACAACAACAACAACAACAACAACAACAACAACAACTGTAGTTAGGACACATATTTCAGCTTAGATGGTTCCTGTGGAAGTGTCCGGTTGTTAGCACCTTGAGGTATTGTGTACAATCATACACTGCTGGATTGTGGTACATATTTGGTATGAATGGCTGTACGTGACTATTTTTTCTCAACTCTGTAAATGCTGTGGTTCTTGCTCCAGGCAGTAAAATAACACTATAAGCCACAAGAAGCCATACATTACAGTGATTTTACCACAGTCACTACATTAAGCATATTATATAAGAACCTTTACTCCTGATGTTCACCAGCATATTGAGGGAATATGATTCATGCTTAATCAAGCAAAGTTAGCAACAGAAATGCATATCTTTTCATGTTGTTGCAGTTTATACAGAATAAGTATTAGATGATATAATGACATCATCTAATAATTTATTAATAATTATCAGAATAATAATTAATTTGATGTTGTCATGAGATTAGAATGATCATTTTACAACAAAGTAGAAACCTTTTACTATTTCGTGTCCTGTGAAGAGTAATGAGATGCTTTTTTCTCATGTAAGATCCATGCAGTAAACATCTTATATTTTAGGGTGCTATGCTAGAATTTACAGTGTACAGTGAGTTGCACTGATTTCATTGAGACTTGATTTTTGATTCATCAAGACATGTGTAAAAGTTTATGAAGTTTTTATGCATAAAAAGGACACTAGTTATGCCGACTGAACATAATTTATAGTGGATTCAGACTGTAAGCGCTGCTATCTCTTTCTGACTCCAGGTGTCTGCCTCCGGAGTAATCAGTATGCATTAAATCTCTTGCAGTGTTATTGATGTGAGAGGAACAAAAAGACACGTATCCTTTAATAATCATTTAGATTCAAAATTGAAAAGAGAAGATACAAAAACCATTTTAATTTTAATCAGTGCACATTTATCTGTCCTATTCTGTCTGCTTCCACTTTGTGAAGTGACTCGAGACTAATATATAAATAGCATCTTCAAACTGTCTGATTGAAACACAAGCTTCTCTGACACTTCACGTTTCAACCTGCGTGACAGCCAGGCTGCTCTGAGTCAAGCATCAATGAAACATGGCAGATGGGCTCACCACATCGCTGTCCTTTATGAGTATGAATTCTGTATGAACTTCTGTCCAACAGCACGAGAGGGAACAGTTTTGTGATTAATAAAGCAGTTGAGTTGAATTGTAAAAGAAATTAGGTTTTGAAGACACATTATCTGCTCCGATCTCTTTTGTTCAACACATGGGCTTTTCACGCCTGTTTCTTTATGGCTCATTCCAGTACAGAAGTGCATATGAAGCGTTTGAAGTTGACAGGTTGCATGATGAGAAACCTAAAGTGTTTTTTCTGTAACCATATACTGTATGTTTTTTGTTTTTGTTTTTCTCAACAAGTTACAGTTTTATAATTCTGAGGAAGTTCATACATGGAAACAGATCTTTCATCTCTCATAAATGTCTTCAGATGTCTATGGAGGCCCGTTTTTGCCTCAGAATAAAATAACATAAAAAAAGTATCACAATTTAAAAATATCAGAACGTGACAATATATCTTGCAAATGCAACTTTATTTTAATTGCAACTTTATTGTTGCAGTTAAATTTCTTATGTTAAGCTTTCTCCCATTTAGCTTTTTTTTATTATTTTCTCTGAGGTAGAACAGGCTTCCAAAGCTACCTGGCTCTTGGATGTTAGTTTATTAAATGTTTTGACTAAATTAACACGTGCTTTAACACATTTGAATTTATTGCTCAGAATTGAACACATTCCTCCAGAAGACATAAAACAAAATCAGCGATTTAGTGTGGGCATATTCGTTTTATAAATGAACAGACACTGCACAGGCACATACAAATCCATGAGAGTCTAAGTTATTTTTGTTTATTTACATACATGAAACTGTTTTCATATACAGTCAGGTTCACAATGTCCTGTGCAATCCGAAGATCTCTGAAAGATTTATTCAATAGATTTTACACTTGGATGAACTGCGATGTAGTGTATTTAGCTTTAAAATGACCCAACGACCCTTGAATGGACAAAGATCTGATCCCATGTTCTGTATGTCTTCACTACAGAAAAGGCTATTCATTCGTTACAGTTACACACTCTCTCTTTATGGAGGATAACAAACACTCATGTGTATAGACTGAATTCTACAAACAAGTCAATTGAAAAATCAGGCATGATAAACATTTGAAAAATTCAATCTATTTCACTGACCTTAGAACATCTCTCATATATTTGTACTGACAAGCTTCCCCCATAATCATGCAGTTGAACCTCTGAACCTATAAGTGTGACCGGTTTTGTTCAAAAACACTGCAATATCAATCGTGTTTTAGACCGCAAGCAACTACAACAGATCTCAGAGAGCCACTGTGGTTTGATGCGGTTGGAGCTGTTTAAAATTAAATGGAATTTGTTGTTTGGTTTACTGGCAGTGCCAATGACTAAATGAGTTGCCATTCACAAAAGTTGAATTAATCCCAACCTAAGCAGCCTTTGGGCTTGTTGTTTCTCATTCATGTTATAAACCACAGGAGCAGTGCATAACTGAAAACCTTTCTCCTTCTGTGCATACAAGCACAACCATCACATCAAATCTCATAGCTGGCTCCGAGAAGCAAGAATTGACATGTCGGACTCTGGGAATGTTACAGTGAGAAGGTCTCATTTTTATGAAATTATAATTGCTGCAGTGCAGAAAAGGAGGCAAATTATTCAGTTCTCTTAATCTTCAGTGTTGGCTGGGCTCCAGCAACGGTATATACTGTATAAGAGGCCTGCTCAAGCGATTTCTCGGTTGCTAAGCGCCGCTAAAGCAAACAGATGTATACTATGAGAAGATAGCTGACAGACTGGCTGACAGATAAACACAGCTGTAGGATCCAGAACATTCTATGTTTCTTTGCAGTCAGTAGATTATACATACTGCAAAAGTGCCAGAATCAGTCAATTAGGCTCTAAGTGAGATCATTTGGTGTGAATTTTCTTACATTTCTTCATGTTGAGGAGGGTATTTTACAGTAATTCAATTGAAAAAGTTTGAGATAGCTTGATGGGCTTTTAGTGTGCTTGAATAATTAATGAATGATGTTTTGTTACTTTTATTTCTTCTCTCGAGGCCACTGCAGAAGCAAACGCAAAAGTGGGAGACGTCAGTATAGAAAGTTGGTGGTGTAAAAACTATAAGTGTCATGGTCACCAGTCTAGTTGCCACCAGCCTAGTTCACTACATTTCCCAGCATTCTCCTTGGCACACACTGGCATCTCCTTCACAATCACTTGCACCTGCAGGCCTGGATTAGGAGGACTTTGGGCCCTGGAACTATAGCAAAACCAAGGGCCCCCTTTCATCTGATTGCCACGCCACAGTCTTCTACCGCAATAAATATTTTTTTATTGTTATTAAAGCTGCAGTCCGTAGCTTTTCCTCTTTGTCGCCATCTCTGTTCGAAAACTGCAATTGCAGTTATTTGCAGAATTATCAACTTTACGTGGGTTGTACATCGGCATGAAACAGCCGGTGTAGATACGGGGATTCAGAATCACACATTATACTTTTTGGAAGTATGACCAATATTAGAATGTTCAACAGAAAATAATGTCTGAACAAGTAAGTAACATCCACTTTTGTTCTGATCAACTAAGGGGGAAAAAGCATTACAGTAAATCTTATTTTGTATAAACAAATAACGATCATAGTGCTATGAAAACGGTGTATGAACAGAATTATAATATAACATAATATAAACATCTTATGACAGGAAAATTTTGATATGGAATATCAGGATAAAAATGACTCCACATAATTTCTTGGTTCATTTTGGGAACCTTTTATTGATAAAACATTTTTAACCTCCCCTTCCATAAGTGCATTAACTCCAGATATGAACTCAAAAACATAAAGGTTGCCAAAATCAGCAAAAACATTACTCATACTTCAGTCATACTTCCTCAATAAGTACTTTACCATGAATAATTTAAAGGTATAGTTCAACAACATCACCCTCATGTTGTTCAAAACCTGTATGAATTTATTTCTTCTGCTGAACACAAAAGATGATATTTAAAAAAATGTTGGTAACCAGACATTTGACGGCACCCATTGACTTCCATAGCAGGAAAAATATATATTAAGTCAATGACTACCGTAAACTGTCTGGTTACTAACACTATATAAAATATCTTCTTTTGTGTTTGCAATAAGAAATACATTCTTTCAGTTTGAACAACATGAGGGTGTAAATGACAGATTTTTTTTATAACTTTCCTTTTACATAGGGTCTTACAGTTAAAAATCTTTTTTCTAGCTTTAGCAGAGCAGAAAACCTTTATGATATCATTAAAACCCATTAAAATTCATTAAAATCCAGTCACTGTTTTAATAACCGAGTCATTCATTCAACCGATTTGTTCAAACAGCTGTTTGATTCAACGACGAAGCAAACGTCATTTATCATTAAATGAATGGATTTGTTCAAAACGCGGAATATTCAGTAACAAATCACCACCATCAGTTTCAGAGATTGTTTCTGCTGTGGTTTCATTTTGGAATTTTCATCGGCGAAGTGATGATAAACCAAAGCGTTACTCTCAATGTTAACTTATTGGTCAACTCATTTATTGTTGCATAACATATATCACATTAGCAATTGTGCTGATATTTGGGGAAAACTGCAGTTTTACTTGTGAATATATCACATCATTTTATATTATGTAATATTACAATAAGACCACTGGCGGCCTTACCTATGTATCACCCGTTTCAATTGAAACGGGCCCCGCCCTTCAAGGGGGGCCCCAACAGACCAGCAAAATCCCATTCATTTTCTCAGTTTTCAGCCATAATGTCTAAAGTAAACCATCCAAGGTCGATTGACCACGAGCTACGAAGATGTGAAACGAACGTTTCTGGGCCGGGTTTCCCGATAACGATGTATCTTAGCTCTTAAGAGCACTCTCTACGTGCAAGGTTCCGAATGCTCGCCGGAATTCCACGAGCGTTTCCCAAAAATGCACGTAACATGAACGCGCTATAACGCTTTCTACGTGCTACTTAAGAGTCGCTGTCCATTTGCAAAGTGCTGAAATATAACCTTATATGGAATTGTATTCTGAACGTTTAACCTAATAATCGTCATATGTTGTGGATTAGCAATCAAGACAAGCAGGGTCGGCCACACGAGGGGGCCCCAGTGGGCATGGCCCGACCCGGCCAGCCGCCGTACCTCTGGTCAGCACACCACCCTGCCTCAGAACGCGATTTCAGCCACTGAGACTTGGCAACAGGTATGCTACCAATGTGCCCTCTTATTCCTGACAAATTATATAGCCTATATATTGTATATAACTATTTTGTAAATTAATATAGTTTTACCATGATTAAATCAGCTTTGCAACTTTGCATTTGCACTCGCGACAGGCGATTAACTAAATAACATCACTAGCAGCTTGTAATTTATTGTAAAAAATCCCCATGTTTTCGGTGCTGATGTTGTGGTGACGCGTTCATGTAACATGTGAGGGTGGCGCTGCCAATAAAGCACCTAAAAGTTGTCACAAAGAACCGGCAAAAGTAATGATTATGAATATGTTGAATATAGCAAGGAGACATTTTAATTGTTTATAAACAAGTGTTTTCTGTGTCACTGTGTCGCCTGCAAAGATGAAGTTGACTATGCTGATCGTGATCTTCGCAGTAGTGAACGCGCCAGAGAGAAATACACATTTACGGATTACATAAACAGAGAGCAGTCTGTTTTCTTTCGTTTTGAAATGTTCTTTTTAGAAGTAGATATTTTAGATATATGTCTCAGGTCTGTGAGGCAAGTAGGCTACCTTCTATGCTGAGTTTTGGTCCTCCTAATCCATACTTCCTATATATCTCGTGATTATATATCTGCTATATTTACTTCTTATTTATTAAATCCAGGCAATTGGTTGATGAAACATTAGTTAAAATTAAGATATAATTAATACAAAACGAAAATCCCTTTAAAGAAAGGCTTTGTGCTTTCTGTTTGAGGTCTCTGTGAAAGTTTTAAAACAGTCTTTTAATGCCGCTTTCAGAGCGCTCATATCTGTAACGGATTCCCCAATTTTAAAGAATTTATCCTCAACTAGTTTTGTGGTGTAGGTCTACGTATTGTATAATGTTAACTTCAAATATAGTAATTTAATGGCGAGGCTTCTTCCAACGTAAAACGCTGTATAATTGTATATATTATTTTTAATCAAATAATGTTGGATTATTTATATGTTGAGCTGCCTTCATGAAGCTGAAAGTGCACGTAATAAAATAATATACAATTGATGCAAACCAACAGGAATTATTGCCTTTTCTGCTGTATTTTTATGTTTTATGTGGGTAGGGTAGGGCCCCATATTAGTTATTGAAACGGGCCACCAGATGCTTAAGGCCGCCACTGAATAAGACAAAAACTCATCGGGGCAAAAATGCCCATGTAGACCTTGGATATTGGACCTTGATGTTCATCAAAAAAAAGTATTTCGGCTTTTTTTTTTAGAATATAAAAAACGTGGAAGACCCCGTGGAAAATTTTTACGCGGGTGAGTGGTGGGAGAAAAAATACTGACATTCTGGATTCAGACTGCAATCAAATCACAGACTAGCCCCTATAAATATTGAAAATACCTTACGATCCACAAGATAGAATTACCATCCAAATAGTGCTTAACTCATTTACTTACTTTAGCTACTTGCTTACCTTCTTTGACGTATAAATCACACAGACTGCAGCCTCTAGCATCTGTCGCTAGAGCGCCTATTGAGATCAGAGGAGAGAGGTTTACTCGCACAGCAACTACTAGCTGGCCTCCGTTACACTCACCCCCCTAAACCTCACTCCCATCCAGGTCACGGCACCAATGTAACCCCCCTTCACCCGGGTCCCACTCGACCCGCTCCGAGCGGGCCTCGAACCCGGGTCTCCGGCATGAGAGTCAGGCGCTCTAACAAGGAGGCTAAAGACTGCAGCCTCTAGCATCTGTCGCTAGAGCGCCTATTGAGATCAGAGGAGTGAGGTTTACTCGCACAGCAACTACTAGCTGGCCTCCGTTACACTCACCCCCCTAAACCTCACTCCCATCCAGGTCACGGCACCAATGTACCCCCCCTTCACACGGGTCCCACTCGACCCGCTCCGAGCGGGCCTCGAACCCGGGTCTCCGGCATGAGAGTCAGGCGCTCTAACAAGGAGGCTAAAGACTGCAGCCTCTAGCATCTGTCGCTAGAGCGCCTATTGAGATCAGAGGAGTGAGGTTTACTCGCACAGCAACTACTAGCTGGCCTCCGTTACACATACCTCCCGTATCTTTAACTGTGCGGATCCCCAGCATCTGTGTCCTGTGCTCTCCTCTACCTTGTGTTTGCCATTTACCTTGTGTTTGCCGTTTGTCTGCCCACTGCTGCCAAATAAACTCTTTCACTTGCTCTTCTGTTTCTGGGTCCCTGTTCCGTAACAATAAGTCTTCCGTTAGCTTTTGTTTTGTTGATGTTAATAACATCTCACAGCTAATATGATTACTGGTACCAAAAATGTTTACCCTGAAACGTATTTCTCTATCTCTCTCTCTCTCTCTCTCTCTCTCTCTCTCTCTCTCTCTCTCTCTCTCTCTCTCTCTCTCTCTCTCTCTCTCTCCTTTTACCCACAGCCTCTAATTGAATTCACTCCTTGCACATTTAAATGAAGAAAGAAAATGGAGAGGAAATGGTGTCAGAGGCACAAAGAAGGAAGCAGCATTGCTCTTGTAGAGACTGTAAATGTAGAGCGGTGGGAATGAATCACTCTAATGGCTCAGCTGACATCTCCTCTTAATATTATGACTTTTGAAAACTTCTCTAGAAGATTGATTATATAATACTCTATTTACTGCCTGGAACAGAGTGCCCCTTTCCTCAAGTATTCTGGAAACAGAAGAAGTCTACAAGAAAAGACAAAAAGGCAGAGGGAGTGAAAGATGGATCATTCATCTTTGAGTGGATCGATGCTTAAAAGCATGACACATGTTTTAATATGCTGAAAACGTCCTAGGATTACGACTGTAACCCTTGTTCCCTGAGAAAGGGAACGAGGAATGCGTCGATTGACACTTTGGGGGAACGCCCCTCAGCGCAGCGCCTCTGAAGTATGAATGAAACTAAGCCAATCTCTGATTGGTGTTGCGTCTTGACGTAATGTGTGACGGCATACAAGTGGAAGCTATAAAGGACGCCGGCACACATGAGATGTCAGCTTCTGTGATGAAGCAAGCACTTCCAGGCAGGGGAAGGCATGGCGAAGGGACGCAGTCCTCATTCCCTTTCTCAGGGAACAGGGGTTACAGTCGTAACCCGAGGACGTTCCCTTTCGAGGGAACTCGGACTGCGTCTATTGACACTTTGGGGGAACGAGTACCCACTATGCCAGAACGTGCCCTTCCTGTCCTAGTGTAAAGCTGCTCACAGGCACACATAGGACGAGAGCACGAGAGTGCCAGGTGTAGACGGAATGTCCAGGCTATAGAACCTAATAGAGGTATGAGGGGTGGCCCATCCAGCTGCACCGCAGACTTCCTGGATCGGGGCCCCTGCGAGAGGGGCTCTGGAGGACGCCATGCCTCTGGTTGAATGGGCCCTCACGGCCAAAGGTGAAGGCAAACTGCACACCTGGTAGGCCAAATAAATAGCATGGGCAATCCAGTTGCTGAGGGTCTGTTTGGAGAAAGGAGAAGCACGTGTAAAATCAGTCCAATGGAAGCCCACTACGACATAGGTGACGTCATAGACCAGGAAACTATATAGCAGCCCTGAAATCAGACCGCGACAGCTTCTGAAAAACCTGAAGCAAGTCGATCAGGGCATGCAGGAAGTATGGCAGGCAAACGCAGCGTCCCTATCAGGGAACCAGGGTTACATACGTAACCTGAGACGTTCCCTTTCAAGGGAACTCGAGCTGCGTTTGAGACGCGATGGGAACCCCATACCCACTACGCCATAGTGACAAATGCCCGTTCTGTGTGAAGTCCTGCGCACACTAAGAAGCAAGCAACCTCGCCCCAGGAGTGGAGAGGTCAAGGTCATAAAACCTGACAAATGTATGCGGAGAGGACTATCCTGCCGCATTACACACGTCAAGAAGGGAAACTCCCGAAATTAAGGCCATAGAGGCCGCCATACTCCGAGTAGAATGGGCCCGCACAGCCATAAGTGAAGGCTGTCCCGCCGCTTCATAAGCCAATGAATAGCCTCGACTATCCATTTACTCATCACCTGTTTAGATGCAGGGCATCCTCTCTTGAGTGACCCAAAACAAACAAATAATTGCTCAGATTTACGCCACAGAGAAGCTCTGTGAATGTAGGCATCTAAAGCCCTGACTGGACATAACAGATTAAACTGTTCCTGATCTGGGGTATTAAAGGGAGGAGGATAAAAGGCCTGCCGCACTATTGGGCCCCCAACATTTAGTGGGACCTTAGGAATATAACCCGGTCTAGGGTAGAGGAATGCTTTCACCATACTAGGTGCAAATTCCAGACATGAAGGAGCAACCGACAGAGCATGTAAATCACCAATTCTCTTGATAGACGAAATAGCAAGGAGAAATATAATCTTTAGAGTGAGGAATTTTTCTGAAACCTCCTCGATGGGCTCGAAGGGAGCCAAGGCCACACCCTCAAGTACAATGGCCAAATCCCAAGCCGGTGCTCTAGATTGCAGTGCAGGCCTGAGCCTCAATGTACCACGGAGAAAACAAATAATAAGAGGATCTCTCCCAAGAGAAGAAGCCCCGAGAGGGGTGATAAGCAGATATAGCCGCTACGAACACCTTTAAGGTGGAGGGAGATAATCCAGCAGAGAAACGGTCTTGAGGAAATCGAGAACTGTACCAACCGGGCAGTTAACAAGATTTAAAAAACGTTCTCCACGCCATGTAGAGAACAGTTTCCATTTCAATGTACATAGTTTTCTCGTGGAAGGAGCTCTGGATTGAAGGACGGTCTCAACGACCTCAGTCGAGAGACCGGATTCTATGAGCTGGGCCCCCTCAGAGGCCAAGCCCACCGTTTCCACAACTCCGTTTAACCCTTTTCTATTATGTGCAGGACCCATAGAGAAATATTTGGCAGAAGTTTCCACGCTGCCAGAAATTCCGATAAGGGAACCAGTCTCTCGAGACTGGCCTCTGGATTTGATTGAACAATCATTTCGGTGCCCTGAAGCGGCGAACCGGCAGGGAACAACCGAACTGACCGTTCTACAACCCTCCTCAGAGGATTGCACGGGGACGCTGACACCTCGGCGCCCTGAAGCGGCGAACCGGCTGGGAGGATCACACTCTTCTGGCGTTGAATGGCAACCCCAACATCTTTAAATGAGACAGAACGACATCTCGATGCCGAACTGCCATATGCTCAAATTGAGCTAAGATCAACCAATCGTCGATATAATACAATACGCGAATGCCCTGGAATCTCAAAGGAGCCAGAGCTGCATCCACGCATTTTGTAAAGGTGCGGGGTGATAAACCTAGGCCAAATGGAAGAACCCGATACTGGTATGCTTCGCCCCATTTTTAAAGCGAACCTCAGGAACTTCCTGTGATGAATAGATACTTGGAAGTACGCGTCCTTCAAGTCTATTGTGACAAACCAGTCCTCGGACTGAATCTGTGATACAATCTGTTTGAGTGTAAGCACTTCCTGCTCCATAACCAGAGCCTGCTGTGAGTCCACTACCATAGGGAGGACCCCCTGAAATCTGGGCGGACGAGAACCGCTGTAACCCTTTTCTATTATGTGCAGGACCCATAGAGAAATATTTGGCAGAAGTTTCCACGCTGCCAGAAATTCAGATAAGGGGAACCAGTCTCTCGAGACTGGCCTCTGGATTTGCTTGAACAATCATTTCGGTGCCCTGAAGCGGCGAACCGGCAGGGAACACCCGAACTGGCAGCGCTGCGACCCTCCTCAGAGAGTCGCACCCCAGTGGGAGCCGAGGTGAAACGATTTCTCAAAACCGTCCCTCCTTTTATTTTTTCGACAGGACTTCTTGTCTAAGCTTTATTAGAGATGACGACAGTCCTCTTTTTATTTAGATCTTGCCTACCTCTAACAGCTTAGTTCCTACGACCCTCCTCGGAGGATCGGAGGAAAAAGCAGGCACCTCGGCACCCTGAAACGGCGAACCGGCAGGGAGACCGAACTGACTGCTCTACGACCCTCCTCGGCGGATCATATGGGGACGCTGACACCTCGGTGCCCTGAACGGCGAACCGGCAGGGAACAACCGAACTGGCAGCGCTGCGACCCTCCTCAGAGAGTCGCACCCCAGAGGGCGCCGAGGAGAAACGATTTCTCAAAACCGTCCCTACCCCGGAGGGGACCACCCTTAGAAGCCTGATAGCCTCAGCATCAGGTCTTCTTCTTTGCACTCTATGCCAGTTTAAGGAACATAGATTGGTGAGGAAGAAACCTCTGGAACGCCGCTGAAAGGTTTAGTTTTCTTGAAAGCGGAGCGTCCAGAAGAACACACATTTTTATCTTTCTTTTTCTTTATTTTTATATCAGAAAAACGTATACATATAAACATATATATATATATATATATTCTCGAATATATTCTCGAATAGAGTCAATGCTGACATCCTCACATTCATCTATGTCCTTAAATACTTTACCCACCAGTACTGCCTCATAAAATTTATTTATTATTAAAGATGGCTGGTGGGTAACGTCGGGGTTAAAAATGATGACGCCGACTCGGGAGAGAGAAAGCTCGCAAGCGTCTCTATAATCCAAGGCAGTGTCATACCATGATACTTAATACCCATAACATTACTCTAGTTAAGACGTTTGGGTATTAAACACATTAAATAGAAACCGGTTTATTCCACGATCTCGACACCTCAGTGTGGAGATAGGGAAAAACCAATAGTCCCCGACGAGGAGGCTGAGATACAGAGTTTTCCTGTTTTTTTAGATACATTTCATCTAATAAACTCTTTTTATTTTTTAATAAACTCTTTTTATTTTCACTCTCATAATGTTCAGCTGTCCAGTAAATATTTAACTATTAACAGCATTAGAAAAACCTCCTTTAAAAAGCTCATCTTTACTCAACAGAGTTATGAGCTGCCCATTTATTGACCAAACATCTGCCTTTTTCTTAATACTTTTATTTGTTTTGTTCACTTTTTCTTAACAAAACACTAACGATACCAATTCCTCGGAACTGGAAATCGCAGCACACTGGATCTGCAGGTGAAAGCTAAGATAGGGCGGAGCCCGTCCCAACCCACGCTGTCAGATCCGTTTGCGAACCCCAAAATGCGAGTCGCCGCCGTGTCTAGGGGCGGGACCCGTGGGACCCGCGCGGGGAGCACGAACCGAACCATTCTCCTCAAAGAACGATCGGCGAGAGCGGAGCGTCTTCATAGATAGACTCATACAATGCACACAATCAGCCCCCTCGAGGACTGACTGGGCATGCTCCACTCCCAAACAAGCAACACAAAGCTGATGTGTGTCCCCACCCGTAATATAACGAGGGCAGGGAACAACACACCGTCTATAATCTTGCTTGCTCGCCATAATAATGATAGATTGGGCTTGACAGACAACAATAAATAGACAAGGACAGATATACAGAGAGCGCTTGCTGAAGGTCGCGGTCTGATTTCAGGGCTGCTATATAGTTTCCTGGTCTATGACGTCACCTATGTCGTAGTGGGCTTCCATTGGACTGATTTTACACGTGCTTCACGACGTAATCACGCAGAGCGTTCCCCATCGCGTCTCAAACGCAGCTCGAGTTCCCTTGAAAGGGAACCGATGTGTTCCGAAGCGCACTTGACGCTGGATAAAAACATCGATTTTCTGAGGGCTCCGCGAAAGAGCAATTCTCGCTTGTCCCTCCACGGGGGGGGGGGGGGGGGGGGGGGGGGTGGTGGTCGATAGCCCTGTTATTTTTGTCTCGTTTTCGATACCCTGAAGCGGAGGACCGGCAGGGAAGAATCGAAAAACGATTTTTGATGTGCAGAAGGAACACTGCATGGCCGCAAGCCTGCGTTCGCTGCTTATCATTTAATAATAATAATAAATAAATGTAGCCATAAACACTGTATAAGTGAAACACGGTCTGAATGGTAGGCTGAATTAAAATATCTAACTTCCGATATTCAAAAGTCAGAAATATTTCATCATTTTAATTTCTTAAAATTAAATGCAGCCATAATTACCAGACAATACTGTTTTGTGTTAGGCTATCTCGTAATCCACACGCTGCCTCGGCAACGCGAGATTCGAGTCGTTCACCATATATTTGGCTTCCAACCCAAGAAGAAAGTCAACAGGTGCGAGGCTGAAACATCCGACGGCACACGGATATACGCGTCGAGATATTTCTCAATGAACACAGCCAGCACCCTCGGGAGCGACTGTTCATGCCTCGCACACACACACAATCTTTATTGCAAAGTAGACACGTAATCTACGCGTTGCCTCGGCAAACGCGAGATCCGAGCAACTAGATTCTGTATTGCAATGTAGACCTTTGATCTACGCGCTGCCTCGACAAACGCGAGATCCAAGTCACAGAATCTTATTGCAGAGTAGACCCGTAATCAACGCGCTGCCTCGGCAAACGCGAGATCCGAGCCACTATAGATTCTATATTGCAACAGACCCATTTGCGAGCCCTATGAAGAGTGTTGCTGCGCCGCCTCAGCAGACGCGGGTCCCGCACCACGGGGCTCGCGAGCCTGACCATCCTCCTCCTTTTTTTTTTTTTTAAATGGCCAGGCGGGAGCGCAGCACACGGATTGGAAGTGTTTCACAATCCTCGCAAGCAGCCCCCTCGAGAGCTGCCAGCGCCTGCTGCACTCCCAAACAATGTGTAGGCCTACACAAACGATGTGTTTCCCCACCCGTGATATAACGAGGGCAGGGATGCACACACCGAGTGAAACTTGGGCTCTCCATAATATAAATATATATAGTTGAAATGCTTTGTGACCGACAACACCAAATAAGACAGACAAGTCAATCAGAGAGCGCTTTGCTGAAGAACATAAAGCTGACATCTCATGTGTGCCGGCGTCGTTTATAGCTTCCGCTTGTATGCCGTCACACATTACGTCATGACGCAACACCAATCAGAGATTGGCTTAGTTTCATTCATACTTCAGAGGCGCTACGCTGAGGGGCGTTCCCCCAAGGTGTCAATCGACGCAGTCCGAGTTCCCTCGAAAGGGAACTGTCATGAGCTCACCTGTTTTAGTTGGAGAATATGTGACTCTTGCTATTGTTCTGTGTGTGGGTGCGTGTGTGTGGGTGTGTGTGGGTGTGTGTGTGTGTGTGTGTGTGTGTGTGTGTGTGTGTGTGTGTGTGTGTGTGTGTGTGTGTGTGTGTGTGTGTGTGTGTGTGTGTGTGTGTGTGTGTGTGTGTTGCCTGAAATCAAACACCTGTCTGGAATGTGTGATTAAGAGAGTGATGCCAAACAACAGATGTTTATCAGTTTCTACTCAAACAACCTAAGGGAAATGAATGAGTCTCATAGTGCTTTAAGCGTGGGTGGAGGAGGTAATGCAGAACTCTCATTAACACAACTGTTTTATAATGGCACATTAAATATGGGGTCCACAGCAGCTGCAAGTGTTTAGAATCAATTCACAGGGACCTTAATAAACAGGCATAAACACAAAAGACCAGCTCTCATCACATTTTTCTTTAATAATGAAGATTTCTACATTTCCAGAGTCCATGTTTTTTCCTTTAAGAGAATACTTTCTAACTGCATCAGTCGACACACACACACACACGTACACACGTACACACGTACACACACACACACACACGTACACACACGTACACACACACACACACACACACACACACACACACACACACACACACACACACACACACACACACACACACACACACACACAGACACAGTAGGCTAATAAATGACAGTTATTTTGTACTTTCAAATTCAACCAAGAATTCGGAAAAAAAATTATCAATGTTTCCACCAAAAATTTAAGCAGCACAACAGTTTTCAACATTGATAATAATAATCAACACTAAATTAGTATATGAGAATGATTTCTGAAGGATGTGACTGGAGCTGGGGCGCGTAGCGAGTGTTAAAATTAGGATGATTTTCTCTATTTTTGCTGCCTTAATGATAATGCCGCCTTAGTAATAAGCAAAAGAGACTTTTTTCAAAAACATTAAGAAATCTTTTAAAACCGACCCCACACTACCCCCCACCCCCACCCCTTTCCTCTTGTATGACTTGTAGAGACATTTTATTTAAGGAATTGTGCTCTAAACAAGTGTCTTCAGATAAACAGAATTAAGAACATACTGCCTGACTAGTGTTATGCTATCTCTAATAGGAGGCACACAGTTAGTGAGCAGTAAACTGTCGTTTGGTTACGTAAATAACTTCATTTCAACTCTATTTTAAGGGCCCTTACTACTAAAAAACACACACATGATCATAATATTAGTGCTCTTTAACCTTTGTGGAAGTGCTGGTCATTATGAAGAAGGCAAAATCAATAACATAAAGGTTAGTTTAAAGACTATTCAAAGGTTACAGAAACTGAGAATTCACTGGGAGTAGTTTCTCACATTTGTCACAGTTTTTTAGGGTTGTGCTACATTATGCTAATTATAGTCTGAAAGCATCTGTACTGTAGATGAGTCGCAAGTGTGAAGCTGGATAAAAATGCACGCTTATATCTGGGGCACTGTGCTTTTTAAAGCATGCATTGTTTATTACCTGACAGCTCATTGTTATTTTTGTTACAGATATCTGTGTGAATAATTTATTATACATTTGAACAGATGCATATTTGAAAAAATAACAGTGGAATGTGTACTCCATATTATTGCCTTCATTTTTAAGTTTGCACAAAGTGTGTACAGTGATATTGTGAGCTGTAGTCCATCCAACAAGAGAGAGAGCATGACACAAGAAGATGATTTGAGATACTTTTTATAAACACTAGGAACAAACAAAGCACTACAGACTAGAACCTAACGTTAACACTAGACCAGGAAATGAGGAAAACTGATGTCAAGTCAAGTCACCTTCATTTATATAGCGCTTTTAACAATATGGACTGTTTCAAAGCAGCTTTACATTGATAATAGGAAATTAAAGTAACAGAGATTGTTTTGGCTTTACAGCAGCTCTAGAATAAAGTTATTGTCCAGCTAAAGTTAGTTTTGATTGATTCACTTGCGTCACAACGATCATTAGTTATTAACTTAGGGGCCGCTAACACGACACCGTTCTAACAGAAAACCTTTAATGCGATCCAGACGCTCATTTGCATAAAACATTGCCTAGTGGCTCTGAGAATTTTTTATCACTTCCGCATAGCCACGTGAATCGGAATTATCCCGACAATGTTTTATTAGTACAGAGGTAAAGAGAAGGAGGCCTTCACAAGGGAGAGACTAGTTGACACTTCAGCACTGCGTTGTCGTTGTGTCCAGGCACAGGTCCTTCATCAGATCCGGATACGGCCTGGATCCGGCGGACTGCGGTAAACCTCAGGATAAACAGAGAGACTACTATTAGCGTAGACACCATCCTTCTTATGATATACTTTGTACATCATAAGAAGGATGGTGTCTACGCTAATAGTAGATTCACATAGATTTATGTGAAGTGTTCCCGTTTCCGGCTGATCTAAACTATGCAGCCTAACATTGAATTATATAAGTCTATAATGTGTTATGTGTATGCTAAGCCAAAGAGATTGAGGAAGAAGAAATCTATCTGGTCTAGATTTGAACTGACAGACTGTGTCTGATTCCCGGACAATGTTAGGAAGATTGTTCCAAAGTTTTGCTGCTAAATAGGAAAAGGATCTACCGCCAGCAGTCGATTTTGATATTCTAGGTATTATCAACTAGCCAGAATTTTGAGATCGCAATAGACTTGAAGGACTATAATGCGTTAAGAGCTCGCTCAAGTACAGGGGAGCTAAACCATTTAGTGCTTTGTAAGTAATCAGCAATATTAAAAAATTTATACGATGTTTAATAGGGAGCCAATGCAGTGTTGACAGAACATGGCTAATATGGTCATACTTCCTGATTCTGGTAAGAACTCTAGCGGCTGCATTTTGGACTAGCTGTAGTTTATGTAGTAAATGTACAGGGCAACCACCCAGTAGAGCATTGCAATAATCTAGCCATGATGTCATGAACGCATGAACCAATTATTCTGCATTTTTCATTGAGAGCATATGATGTAATTTAGATATATTTTTAAGATGAAAAAATGCAGTTTTACAGATACTAGACACGTGACTTTCAAATGAAAGATTGGTATCAAAGATGGCTTAAATACACAAAGGAAGATCTTCAATATGTGAGTGGGACCTGCTCCCCAATAAAAGGCTTCTACTTAATGAAATGCAATGCCACATGAAATGCAATTGCCACAAGTTTATTTCTCGAAATCCTTACTTAAAGAGATTGAGCTCATTGTACTTATTTACTTATGATTTCCAAGCATTCAATTTCTGTACACTGTGCTTCAACACTATGTGCAAACCCAATGCCTTAGTTTTAGTCAGACCAAATGAACTGGCCACCCCTACACTAACCAAACACACATGCACACACACACACACACACACACACACACACACACACACACACACACACACACACACACACACACACACACACACACAAACACACACACACACACACACACACACACACACACACACACACACCAACAAACCCCCAAAACATGAATAACATTAATAGTAACATATGGAGAAACACTGGAGTATCCAGCCCTTAGGGTGGAATGTTTCAACTCCAGGGGTGGCAAGGCGGCTTGCCAAGGGAAAGACACATGCTCAGAGAGGCTTACAGTGGAAATACACACGTGGAGGTCGGCCAGAGGGGGAACCATGCACATGGAGGCACCTAGCCAATGCCGCAGTCATAGACTCTGGCGTTTACGTCAGCATTGCTGAAGTAACTCGGGGCTTCAGGGAAACTCACCTGAGGAGAATATCGCACGTATCCAGTCCGAGATGTGGAATGGCGAGCAAGCGATGACACCGAGCGGGTCCTATTACTGGCCACTGGGGGCGAGTACATGAGTGGACACTGGCTTCACTCGGAGATTGTAGAATCTCGCAAATGTGTTGGGTGTCGCCCAGTCTGCAGCTCTGCAGATGTCTGTTATCGAGGCGCCATGCACTAGAGCCCAAGAGGAAGTCACACTTCACACCAAGGGGGCATGGTCGACCTTGCTGCTGGTATGCCAAAGTACGCCTTTCCCTTCAGCTTCCCACCATAAAAGACAAAGAGCTGGTCTGAGGTCCTAAAACACTGCGTTCTGTCTACGTAGGCACGTAGGGTGCGTACTGGACAGAGCAGTGCCAAGGCTGGGTCTGCCTCCTCCAGGAGCAGTGCTTGCAGGTTCACCACCTGATCTCGAAAGGGAGTGGTGGGAATCTTGGGCACATATCCAGGCCGGGGTCTCAGGATCACGTGAGAATAGGCCGGCCCGAATTCCGGGCAAGCTTTGTCAACGGAAAATGGAGCTTAATGGAGGCCAATGCAACCAGGAGCGCTGTCTTAGTTGACAGAAACTTAAGCTCCACTGATTGCAGAGGCTCAAAGGGAGCACTCTGCAGGGCAGTTAAAACCACTGAGAGGTCCCAAGAGGGAATGAGAGGAGGGCGAGGAGGATTGAGTCTCCCTGCTTTCCCACGGACTTACCTTCGACTGTGTCATGATGTGCGGCGATAGCGGTAACATACACTTTTAGGGTGGAGAGAGACAGCCTTTGCTTCAACCCATTTTGCAGGAAGGAAGGCATGACACTGATCGGGCATTTTCTGGGGTCTTCACGGTGAGAAGAGCACCAGTTGACGAATAGGTTCGACTTCAACGCGTAGGCATGTCTCCTGGACGATGCTCTAGCGGAAGTGATGGTAGCTGGTGGTAGGGTACTCAAACCTGCCTCGTCCTGTCCAGGAGCCAGACATGGAGGTTCCAAAGATCGGGACGAGGGTGCCATAGGGGGCCCCGTCTCTGAGAAAGAAGGTCCTACCTCAGAGGAATTAGCCAGGGAGGTGCTGTCGTGAGGAGTACATGTTCGAAGAACCAGGTTCGGGTGGGCCAATGAGGCGCAACCAATATGACCTGCTCCTCATTCTCCCTGATCTTGCACAGGGTCTGTGCAAGAAGGCTCACTGGGGGAAACGTATACTTGTGGCAGCTGTGCGCCAGTGCATCCGTGCCGAGCATGCCCTCGGTCAGGGAATAAAACAGGCTGCAGTGGGTAGAGTCGCGGGAGGCAAATAGATCTATCTATACATTGCCAAGCTGTTCCCAAATCAGCTGAACCGACTTGGGATGGAGTCGCCATTCTCCAGGAAGAGGCTGAAACCTTGTTGGTTGATGTATGCTACTGTCATGGTATTGCCTGAGCGGACTAGTACGTGTTTGTTCTTGAGCAGCGCAAGAAAGCGGTGCAGAGCAAGGTGTACTGCCAGCAACTCGAGGCAATTGACATGCCAAAAGCACTGGTGTCCTGTCCAGGAGCCTGCGTTAGCATGTTCATTGCACATGGCACACCAGCCCGTGGTGGAGGCATCTGTTGAGACAACAATATGCATGGAAGCTCATTCTAAGGGCACTCCGGCCCGTAGAAAGCTGAGGTTCGTCCACGGGGTGAAGGTCTGACAGCAGGTTGGAGTAACTAGTACTCAGAGCGTGCCTTGTTGCCATGCCCACCTCGGGACTCGATCGCGAAGCCAGAGCTGAATATGAGCCAGAGCTCTCATATGAAGCAATTAGAGAGGTGTTGCTGCGGATGCCATATGCCCAGGAGCCTCTGAAACAACTTCAGTGGAACCGCACTCTTGCCCTCAAACTGTGTCAGGCAAGTCAGCAGTGACTGTGCTCGGTCGCTCTTAAGCTGCGCGGACATGGCGACCGAGTCGATTTCCATACCGAGAAAAGAGATCCTCTGCACGGGGCAAAGTTTGCTCTTCTCCCAGTTGACCCGAAAGTCCAGACGGGTTAGGTGCAGGAGCACTAGGTCCCTGTGTTCGCAAACCTGCTCTCGAGTTTGAGCTAGGATCAGCCAGTCGTTGAAATAGTTCAGGACGGGAACCCCGTGTTGCCGTAGCGGCACAAGGGCTGCCTCGACAACCTTCATGAAGCAAACACGCAAACATTAGAAAATGCGTTTGGCCGTGAGCATCGCCCGGGAGGCGAACAGCGCGGTGTGGAGAACGAAAGATTCTCCCCCGGCCCTCCACCGGGGGACGGATTGGCCCTGCTACCAGCTCCTGTGAAGAATTGACCAGCATCTCTGAGCAGCCCGTCTCAGGAGCACCGCTTAGTCTGCCGTTTAGCGGGGCTCGGGGCTGTAGAGGGCTGGGGCGCCTTCCTGCAGCTTCTCCACGGTGCGGCCTGGGTGAAGGCTGCTGCTGGGGCCGAGCGGGATGGGTGGGAGCCGCAGGAGGGCGCCCCACCAGCCGATGTACAACCTCTCATGGAGGGGGGAGATGAGGGTGTGGATGAGAGGACTCTCCCTCTGACGAGGTCATCGAGTCTCGAGTGAAAGTGTTGCGATGGTCATGTTCCCGCAGTGAGAACATGAAGCATCCACAAACGCTGTCTTAGCGTGATCTAAGCCCAAACACGCAAGACCGCAATTGTGCCCATAAAACTCAGAAACCTGCCGACCACAACCAGAAGTGCATGGCCGAGACATCTTTAAAAAGACGTGCCACGCGCAAACTCTTTTTGTGAGAGGAAAAAACTCTGTGTTTAAGCGACCAGGCAGAAAACACACACACTCTGGCAGATCACTGCACAGATCAGCAGGGAATGTGCACTCACTGGAACTCAACGTCACACCAACATCTGGAGAGAAGCTCATCTCGAAGAGAGTGGAGACCAAGTCGATCTCGGGATGGCTTGTGGAGTGAAGTGATACACTTGACTCTAGGGCTGTAGTCAAGACCACCTTTGTCGAGTCCAAGACAAGTCCAAGACCAGGACTAGTCGAGTCCAAGACAAGACCAAGACCAAAGAGGTTCGAGTCCAAGACAAGACCGAGTCCAAAAATGTTTGAGTCCAAGTCAAGACCGAGTCCAGGACAGGGAAAAAAAGTCTTGTGCAAGACATTATCTTGAGATACAATCATTTTGGGTTATTATTTGTTGATCTAAAAGCAAAAACAGTGTCACAACGTCCAGGATTTTTAAGTATAGACATTCCCCTTGATATCATATAATCTTCTAATCTAAAGAAAACAGTATGATGACATATGGTGATACCTCATAATCAGTCAACCTCATAAAGCAGTGTTTCACTGTGGACCTGAAAGACGCATACTTTCACATTCAGATAGCCCCCCATCACAGGCCATTCTTGAGATACGCCTTCGAGGGGCAAGCTTATCAATACACAGTTCTGCATTTACGAAGTGCATGGATGCGGCGCTGGCCGGAGACACACTGGCTGCATGGCGTGAGCATAGGCGTTTATGTTGCGTGTCAGCTGCGTGGCGGCTGCGTCGCGTTTTCTGTGTCTTTGCACACCAGAAACGTGTCTGACGCGGCGCTGCTGAAACGGATCTCCCTTGTTCGACATATGGGAGAGAGTTGTGGAAGCCCTATATTCATGTTAAGCATAAATATAAAGCCTAAAGACACTGTCAGCAGTATTGACAGCTCTGTATTGACAGGTGCAATATTTTAAAATTGCTAATTATTTATTTCTTTATTTATAAATCATATTCATATCTGAATTTGTCAAAACCTAGACTTTCAACCATCAAAATGTAATTTATTAATATGTATTCGTGTACAAAATAACATATAAACATATTTTCCTATTCTATTTTGCCTGGAAACGCTTCAAAACACGCTTGCGTGTCGCGTGAAAAATAGGCGTCGGTTCTATTTCTAGCATGCACGCGTTTTCCGCGCGGCTCAAGCAGGCAGTCTGCAAGCTCTAACCTGTTAATATGGGAGCCGAAATAAAAACGGACACGCCACGCAGCTGAGACGCTTACGCAACGCAGCCAGTGTGTCAGCGGCATTAAGGCCCATGACACACTGGCTGCGTGGAGTGAGCGTGACGTTTCTGTTGCGTGTCAGCTGCGTGGCGGCTGCGTCGCGTTTTATGTGTCTTTGCACACCAGAAACGTGTCTGACGCGGCACTGCTGACACGGATCACCCTTGTTCGACATATGGGAGAGAGTTGTGGAAGCCCTATACTTCGTGTTAAGCATAAATATAAAGCCTACTGATAAAGACACTGTCAGCAGTATTGACAGCAAAATAGACTACAGAATGTTTCGTTCTGTATTGACAGGTGCAATATTTGAAAAATGATAATTAGGCCTATTTATTTATTTATTTTTAAATTAGGCCTATATTTATATCTGAATTTGTCAAAACCTAGACTTTCAACCATCAAAATGTAATTTATTTATATTCAATTCAATTCAATTCAAATTTATTTGTATAGCGCTTTTCACAATACACATTGTCTCAAAGCAGCTTTACAGAAATTGCATTTCGGAAATGTACATAGAAAAATACAGTTAGTTAATCAAGTATTAATTTATGGCATAACATATCGCCGGCTTTGAGTCGTCTCTTCACAGGCGTCGAGTCGTCTCTTCACAGGCGTTGGGGCATCTGAAGTCTCCGTGAGAGGCTGGATACAAACTGGAGCTGACGAACGCTATTTACCTCGGGACTAGCGTCCCGAGATAACAGCAGAAAGGCAGATGGGAAATAATTAGCATAGCTGATGTTCATAATGTTAATGCATTCGAACTGATTCAGCAGTATCAAAGGTTAAGCATTAAGTGAATGCTTGGTTAAAGAGATGCGTCTTTAATCTAGTTTTAAACTGGGACAGCGAGTCTGAGTCTCGTACAATATCAGGAAGGCTATTCCAGAGTTTAGGAGCTAAATGCGAGAACGCCCTCCCTCCTTTAGTGGACTTAGATATCCTAGGAATGACCAGAAGCCTCGAATTTAGTGATCTTAAAGAGCGCGATGGATTGTATGGCGATAGAAGGTCTGTTAAATACACAGGAGCTAAACCATTTAGGGCTTTATAGGTCAGTAGGAATACTTTGTAATTGATACGTAACTTAATAGGTAACCAGTGTAGAGATGATAAAATAGGTGTTATATGATCATATTTTCTTGATCTAGTAAGAACTCTAGCAGCTGCATTTTGCACTAACTGTAGCTTGTTGATTGAGGATGTAGGACAGCCAGCTAATAAAGCATTACAGTAATCTAGTCTCGAGGTCATGAATGCATGAACTAACTTTTCTGCATCAGAAACAGATAGCATGTTGCGTAGCTTAGCAATGTTTCTAAGGTGGAAAAAGGCTGTTCTTGTAATATATGAAATATGATTTTCGAAAGTCAAGTTGCGGTCTAGTATAACACCCAGGTCTTTTACTGTAGTGGATAAAGTAACAGGACATCCTTCTAAATTAAAGTTGTATTGTAAGGGATTTTGTGGGTAGTTTTTTGGACCAATAAGTAATACCTCCGTTTTATCTGAATTTAATAGCAGGAAATTACACGTCATCCAGCATTTTATATCATTTAGACACTCTGTCAATTTAGATAAGTTAGTGTTTTCATCTGGTCGTGATGAGATATATAATTGAGTGTCATCAGCATAACAGTGGAAATTAATTCCATGTTTTCTTATAATATTACCAAGTGGCAGCATATATTTTGAGAATAGCAGAGGGCCTAACACCGATCCTTGCGGTACTCCATAGTCTACTGACGTTATCTTTGATTTTTCCCCATTTAGACAGACAAAATGGTAACGGTCTGATAAGTAAGATCTAAACCAGCTTAATGCCTGTCCCTGAACACCAGTGTAGTTTTGTAGTCGATCCAGGAGTATTTTATGATCGATAGTGTCGAACGCAGCGCTTAGATCGAGTAGAACTAGTATTGAGATACAGCCTTGGTCAGAAGCTAAAAGTAAATCATTTGTAATTTTAACTAGCGCAGTTTCTGTGCTATGATGCGGTCTGAATCCCGACTGGAATTTTTCATAGATATCATTTTCTTGTAAGAAAGAGCACAATTGAGCGGACACAATTTTTTCTAGTATTTTAGACATAAATGGAAGATTTGAGATGGGTCTGTAATTTGCTAAGTTATTTGGATCTAATTGCGGTTTCTTAATGAGAGGTTTTATTACTGCCAGCTTGAATATTTTTGGAACATGACCTAAAAATAAAGACGAGTTAATAATATTAAGAAGAGGCTCTTCGACTACAGGTAACACTTCTTTCAGTAGTTTAGTGGGTATTGGATCTAATAAACATGTTGTTGGTTTCGATGCAATGATAAGTTTATTTAGCTCTTCCTGTCCTATAGTTGTAAAGCGGTGTAGTTGTTCTTGAGGGGCCATAATTGAGGCTGAATCATAAGACATCATAGAGGATTGTATATTTACAATTGTGTTTCGGATGCTTTCTATTTTCTCATTGAAGTAATTCATAAAATCATTACTACTATATTGTAATGGAATATTTTGCTCTGGTGATGTTTGTTTATTTGTTAGTCTAGCCACGGTGTTGAATAAAAACCTTGGATTATTTTGGTTATTTTCTATTAGTTTGCGGAGATGCTCAGCTCTTGCTGCTTTTAGAGCCTTTTTATAACGTGACATACTGTCTTTCCACGCGATTCTAAAGACCTCTAAATTAGTTTGTTTCCATTTACGCTCTAAGTTACGAGTTTCTCTCTTGATTGCATGCGTAGCACTGTTGTACCATGGTGCTTTAGTTTTCTCTCTTACCTTTTTTAATCTAATTGGTGCAACAATATCTAGTGTACTAGAGAACATGGTGCTCAAACTGCTAGTCATTTCCTCTAGTTCATCTGTTTGTTTGGGTGCACTGCGCAGCTGAGATAGATCAGGTAAGCTATTTGAGAATCTATCTATAGTGGTTGGAAGGATTGTTCTGCCTGGTCGATAACGTTGCGCAACGTGACAAATTTCAGCAGTACGTATTATACAAGTTACCATGTAATGATCAGTGAGATCATCACTTTGCGGTATAATATTTATATCAGTTGGATTGGTTCCATATGATATAATTAAATCTAGTGTATGATTTAGACGATGAGTGGGACCACTGACGTTTTGCGTGACCCCAAAGGAGTTTAATAGATCTGTAAACGCAGTCCCTAACGCATCATTTGTATTATCTACGTGTATGTTAAAGTCTCCAACAATTATTGCTTTATCGACATTGACCAATAGATCTGAGAGAAAGTATGCAAACTCTTTTAGGAAATCAGCATAGGGCCCTGGAGGTCTATATAGGGTAGCCAAGGCTAGAGATAATATGGATTTGTTTCTTGCATCTAAGAGCGTAACATTTAGCACAAGTACTTCAAACGAATTAAACCTGTGACCTGTTTTCTGAGTAACATTAAGAATATCTCTATAGATTGTTGCAACACCGCCGCCACGACCGATCAGACGGGGCTCATGCTTATAACAGTATCCTGGTGGAGTGGACTCATTTAGACCGAAATAATCATTTGGTTTAAGCCAGGTTTCAGTAAGGCAAAGTACATCGAAACTATTATCTGTGACCATTTCATTTACAATAACCGCCTTAGGTGTGAGCGATCTAATGTTTAGAAGACCTAGCTTTAGAAATTGTTTTTGTTCACTGATATTTAGATTTTCTGGTTTAATTACAATAAGATTTTTGCTAGATCCTACACTAGATTTATTGTTTGGCCTCACTAAGCGAGGAATAGACACAGTTTCTATATAATGTTCTACACTACTTATATCAATTAAGTTGGGACAGCAAAGACTGTGATTTGGACTTTGACTTACTAGTCATATGGTGTGTAACGTCTTGGAGATGTTGTCCGACAGAACAGCCGCTCCGATTCTGCTGGGGTGCAGGCCATCAGCACGGTAGAGCCTAGGTCGCTCCCAGAACAGATTCTAATTATTTACAAAGAGCAGTTTCTGTTCATTACACCATGACATTAACCATTCATTTAGAGCAAATAATCTACTGAACCTTTCTTGTCCTAGTCGGTACGTGGGAAGCGGTCCAGACACGATGATCGTTGCTTCAGGCGATGTGCTGCGAACCGTCTCGATCAGGCTTCTGTAGTCCTTCTTCAGAACCTCCGTCTGCCGCAGCCTGATGTCGTTCGTCCCGGCGTGTAGGACCACAGCTCCGACGCGCTCGTCACCGTTCAGGATCTCGGGAATCTGTGCAGCGACATCAAGAACACGAGCACCAGGAAAGCAGTGAGTGCGCACCTTACGCTTACCTGAGGTAGCACGGAAATGACGGACCATGGAAGTGCCGATGATCACGGCGGTGTCACGTTCCGACTTGCGAAGGGGGGAGAAGCGGTTCCGGGTGGAGATCTCGAAGACCGGGAGGGGGGGGGAAGTCCTTGGTCTGGTCCTGGCTCGTGTCTTCCGCTGTGGGATCACCCAGGGTCCGTGGTGTTGCCTCGGTGCCGGAGTGAATGAAGGCAGAGATGATCGCGTCCTCCTGGGCAGAGAGACGCACGGAGTAGACGAAGTCGGAGTCAAAAAGTTACTAACCACTGACTTGTGAGCATCGGCGCGTGATGTTTCAAGCGTTGATCGCCGATCTCGCAGCTCGGCTTGCTTCACCAGCAGAACGCGGATCTGTTTCTCCACCGACTCCAGCTCCAATCGTACCGAAACCAGCTCGAATGTGTCCTCACCTGCACTCAGAGGTAACGTTAGACACACATCCGATATGTTCGCCATTATAACAGATGAACAGTAAATTAGTAGTGATACTACCAATATCACTACTAATTTAGGACTGAAATGATGGATATAACACGTATCCTTTCAGTCAAACGGGTGTAAAATGAGAGGGTCGATAGGCGCGAGGCCACGCGTGAAATGCTAGCGGGCTAAAGGCTAGTAGCCGAGATTCGGAAAGTTGGATCTAAGTAGCGATATCAAAGCAATCCGATTGTTTTTTATAAGGAATAGTGTCGAGGATAAGTTCACATGATATAAAAATAGAAAGTGCTTGTTTATAAATGAGTGGTAAAGAAGAAAATCAGCGATTAATGAATCAATTCGACGGAGCTCCAAACACAAACACAGATCGCACGCGCATGCGCAAAAGCATCCTTATGCCTCCTTAAGCATCCTTATATGTATTTGTGTACAAAATAACATATAAACATCTTTTCCTATTCTATGGGGCCCATGACACACTGGCTGCGTGGCGTAACCCCTAAAATCCACTGGATCCGTCTACGGTGCGGAACGTCAGCGCCACGTTTTTGATGCGTCCCTAGCTCGGCGTCAAAGTCCACTGGAAGCGTCTCAGACGAGTTTCAGCAGCGGAGCGTTGGTCTCCACAGGATGTTTTATTTTGAAAATCGACCGGATCCACTATGCCGTTCTGTGTCTGACTTCTAGCCCGGTACGATGTACTCTGGGCTGCTTGACGCCGCAACCGGCGAAAATAGACCTGCTACCTATTCTCTGCGGAGCGGAGCGGAGAGACGCTTCTGGGACGCTTCTGAGACACGCTGCGTCCGCAGCTGATAGACTTAAGAGCATTGACTATAATGGCCGCGATTAGCTCTGGCATCCGCGACGCTGACGTTCCGCGCCGTAGACGGATCCAGTGGATTTTAGGGGTAAGCGTCTCAGCTGTGTGGCGTGTCCTTTTTTATTTTGGCTCCCATGTTAACAGGTTAGACCTTTCAGACTGCCTGCGTGACACGCGCGTCTCAGGCGCGGCTTGAACCGCGCGGAAAACGCGTGCATGCTAGAAATAGAACCGACGCCTATCTTTCACGCGACACACAAGCGTGTTGGAAGCGTTTCCAGGCAAAATAGAATAGGAAAAGATGTTTATATGTTATTTTGTACACGAATACATATAAATTAATTACATTTTGATGGTTGGAAGCCTAGGTTTTGACAAATTCAGATATAAATATAGGCCTAATTAAAAAATAAATAAATAGGCCTAATTATCAATTTTCAAATATTGCACCTGTCAATACAGAACGAAATATTCTGTAGTCTATTTTGCTGTCAATACTGCTGACAGTGTCTTTATAGGCTTTATATTTATGCTTAACACGAAGTATAGGGCTTCCACAACTCTCTCCCATATGTCGAACAAGGGTGATCCGTGTCAGCAGCGCCGCGTCAGACACGTTTCTGGTGTGCAAAGACACAGAAAACGCGACGCAGCCGCCACGCTGCTGACACGCAACAGAAACGTCACGCTCACGCCACGCAGCCAGTGTGTCATGGGCCTAAAACTCCGGGGAGTGCGCGTGCCGAATTATCTCGATGACTGGCTGGTTCTGGCGCAATCGCGGCTCACACCAGAGCAAATAAACGGCGCGCATATAAATGGCTTTTATGTGTGCTTACTGGGAACACAATAAAGACACCTGGACTCGGTCGAGACCAAAAGCCATATTTGGCAAGACAAGTGGCCGAGACCGAGACAAGTCCGACTACGAATACCGGCGAGTCCGAGACAAGTCCGAGATCATAGAAAAGCGGTCTCGAGTCCGGACTCGAGTCCAAGACCGGACTCGAGTACTACAGCCCTACTTGACTCCGAAGCGAAAACATATCTGCATCCTGCCAGCGTACTTCCTTATATACCCACGAGGTGGGGCAGAGTTATGCTATGCAAATTCCGTAGACCCATGGCATTTCATTGCCATTGGCTTGTTTTGTAATACTCGAAGTTGATAGGCTTTCTAAGCGAAACCCCATTCGTCGTCATAGTGACGACGAAAGGGAACAGGGAAAATCTAATTAAATCACAATGAATCTAAACATAACCCTTACAGAAAGAGAGTTCACTTCATGATTAGCCATTTGATATGTAACACTGTTTACGATGCGTATTTCAGCTTGTCGGGCTAAAATAGATGTGAACTTTGACCTTAGGGCTAGGACCTGCTGTCTGTATTATTGAGCAGAGCTAGTACCCAAATTGTTCGCCTGAGCAGTGATATAAATGCACAGTCACACAGACAATAGACACTGGAACGGAGCCTTTTTTCAGAGGTCTTAGAAGCCCCATTGCTCCGTATTTATCTGCACACATAAGTTTGGGCTGGGAATCCACTGGAATAATACATGTGATTCTAATGATAATTGGCTCAAAGTGAGAAAGAAAATCTAATTCAAACAGATCTCTGCTGTAATTTCATGCGGGGGAGATCAAAGCCCCTTCCCGTGCTAAAGTTATTCAGATACAGTTGTCTCAGACAGCTGCCTGATAATCACATTTCAGCAGTTGTCAAAGGAAGGGCTCTGATGGGGCTCAGCCTAGAGTCAGGTCATTATTAGATTCCCATTGTGCTAAATGTTATTTATTGCTGTCAGAGAGCATTAATGTTTAATGTTTAATTCAGTAGTGGAAAATGGGCAGCTCAAACAGTCACAGTCTGATAGGACAAAAGAGCTGACTGAACCAATGCCAAACTGTAGAGAGGGAGGGAGAAGAAAAGGGGAATGGAAGAGATTCAAACATATGGCAAGGGAGTGTGAGAGAGAGAATGGTGGAGGTGAAGATGAATGGATAATCGCTAAGATAATGGTTTTAATTTACATGTGTTGTAAAGGGTAATGATGTAATATAATGTTTATCTTGTCTGAAGAGTTTAATTTCCATCGGCCTGACCCAATGCTCCATGACACAACACTCATAAGACATCTCAAATGGGCCTTATAAACAACACAGCAGGTGTGTGTGTGTGTGTGTGTGTGTGTGTGTGTGTGTGTGTGTGTGTGTGTGTGTGTGTGTGTGTGTGTGTGTGTGTGTGTGTGTGTGTGTGTGTGTGTGTGTGTGTGTGTGTGTGTATGTGCGTGTGTGTTTAATCGTAAAAGGGGAGAGAGTCCATGATGCATGATTAATTCATTAAGATCTGTTTTGGCCAACGATGCTCTCAATGATTGAAGGAGATTTGAAGTTTCAACTCCTTATTCTTCTTTCGAATCTCCAGCGTGTTTGTTTTTAACTGCTTTATCTGTTTCTTTCCCAAATTCTTCTCATTATTGTCCAAGAAACAAGAGCTTTTGTGCAGCAGCAAGAGAGAGGAAGACAGCATCCTGCTCCTGATATACACTGCTGGTGTAAAAGGCTCTGATGTTTGTCTTTTAGCCTGTGTAAAGCTCATTCATTATGTAAGAACACATCTAAATTCAAGCTGTAGACCTTGAGACCTGAAACCCTCATACACACACACAGTAAGATGTGCTAATAAATGCCGCCGTTTATTTTTGCTTGTTCACCTCCCATTCCTTCCTCATCTCTTCCTTTAGCTCTTATGATGAAACAAAAATCAGCAGACTTTAAAGGATGCACATTACACCTTTCATGTCCCAAGCTCAAAGAAAGCAGCAGAAAAGACTGTTTTAAGTGTGCTGAATTAATATTATAACCGCTTTAGTTATGTGATCCCTTACACTTTTTACTTTGATAATGAAATCGATCCTTTTGCCAGCTGTACAAGCGTGACCTTACTCTTACGATGAAAGGAATTTCAATATGGAATCCGGTGTGCGGCATAATATCATCAGAACGAGCAAGTACTTTGCATTTAAAATGCTTCAACAGTCCTCTCAGTGCTGTTTTTATGCTTTCACAGAGGCCGTGCTGCTAAAACATGTCAAAGTAGTCAAGCTGTCATCCACTCAACAACATCGTCATGTCTAAATCTTTAATACACTTGATTTCAAAGGCATGTGTGCAGTACTACAGCACAAACCATTAATGTGGGTAATAATTGTACAGAGGGACAAAGGGAAACGCACAAGGAGTCGGAGCAGCAAACACATATCAGCGTGTAATAAAGGTGCTTGACATCATCTAAGCAGTGCTGTCCATTTGTAACCAGGTTACCATCTATACTTCATCAGTAATTGAGAACATGTAGCCACAGCCTAGAGTGTATCAACAATATAAAATGTTGTTAGCCTTCCATCAAGTTGGTGCAGACAAGAATTAATAGCTGTCATCGGAAAGGGAGAGAGAGAATCTGTGCTGTTTTACTGTGTGTGAGAGATTGAGAGGCTCAGTTCATTATCACTGCTGTCATACTGGTGTGTGTGCGCGCGTGTCTTTGTGTGTGTGTGTGTGCATGTTTGAGTGCTCTAACCTTCATATATTCATCTGCGTGCAAAATCAAGTGAAAGTTCACTGGTATAACAGACAAATTCTGTTCACATAAGTATGTTGGTTGCATTGGTATTTGACATTGACGTGATATTAAATATACCAGCAAACCATCCATTTTCTTCTGGATTTATGTTTACTGTATTTGTGTGTTTAAATATGTAATTATACATCCTACATTTCTTTTCTTTACGCGCCATTACTATACATCATCTATACATCATTTATTTTAGTCTCTCTTATATATATATATATATATATATATATATATGTGTGTGTGTGTGTATATATATATATATATATATATATATATATATATATATATATATATATATATATATATATATATATATATATACTGTGTTTAGCATAAGTGAACAGACCCATGCTAAAGTTGACTAAAAAGAAGAATAAACAAATCTTCTTTTGGAAATTGATCTTAATGCCTTAATAAAAAAATAAAAAAATAGGATAAATCCATCCTTTCAGGACACCAATTTTCTTTGTGAATGAATAATGTATCATAAATAAATAAATGTTCTTCCTTAAAATGCAGGCTGCATAAGTCAGGACACCCGTCTGTTAAATTCCCATAGAGGCAGGCAGAATTTTATTTTTAAAGGCCAGTTATTTCATGGATCCAGGATACTATCTATCCTGATAAAGTTCCCTTGGCCTTTGGAATTAAAATAGCCCCACATCATCACAAACTCTTCACCATACCTAGATATTGGCATGGGGTACTTTCCATAAGATCATCTCTCAATGCAAATCAAACCAGCTTTTAGTCTAACTGAAATAAAACCATGCCAATCTCTAGGTATGGTGAAGGGTATGTGATGATGTGGAACTATTTTAAGTACAAAGGCCAAAAGGTTCACTTATGCTAAGCACTGTATATATATATATATATATATATATATATATATATATATATATATATATACACACACACTGTTCAAAAGTTTGTGGTCAGTACGTTATTTTTAAGAAATGGATACTTGTATTCAGCAAGCTCATTAAATTGATCAAAAGTGACAGTAAAGACATTTATAATGTTACAAAAAACAAATCTGCATCAAATAAATGCTTTACCTTTTAACTTTCTGTTCATCAAAAAATCCTGGGGGAAAAATGTATTAATCTATTAGGGTTTCAAACATCAAGCACCACAACTGTTTTCAGCTGCTTTTGATAGTAATAAGAAATGTGTCTTGAGCACCAAGTCAGAATAGTCGAACGATTTCCGAAGGATCATTTGACAATGAAGACTGAAGTAATAGCTGCTGAAAAACTCAGCTAGAAAGACTAAAATAGTATTTTCTTGTAAGCTTTTTTACTTTTCTTGTAAAACAATGATCTTTGTTTTATTTACAACTTTGAAAAAAACATTTTTACAGTGTACAGGGCACCTGGGTCACCACCACATCTCAGGGTTACCCTTCCTACAAAATCCCAATTTACCCATTATCTGGCAAACATATGTGCTATATTACTAGTAAAACCAAACAGTATGGACCTTTTTAATCTCATAATTTAAACCATGTAGATTAATGAGGGAAACAATAAAAGAAAAATTTCACAATGAGAGAGAGAAAGGATAAAATGTGTTCCAGAGGCATTATGACAGAATGTGTTAAGTATTTGTTTGTGTGTGTGTGTGTGTGTGTGTGTGTGTGTGTGTGTGTGTGTGTGTGAGAGAGAGAGAGAGAGAGAGAGAGAGAGAGAGAGAGAGAGAGAGAGAGAGAGAGAGAGAGAGAGAGAGTGAGTGAGTGTGTGTGTGTTTGGTGTGTATGTTGAATGATCACTCAGATCTGCTTGTGTGTGCTCTAATTACACTGCAGATTAGAGAAGGCAAATTAAACTGCTCAGTGCCACTGGCAGTAATGACTGCAGGCAAATGATTGTAATTATGAACAGATTGCTTTACTGTCGATAATTAAAACAACAACACAACTTACTTTACGACTGGCTGCCGATGAATCTCTTAAAAAGAATGTGTTCTTGTCTGTCGAATTCTATATGTCTCTTTGTTCATTTATACCAAAATCTTTGTTTCCGTCAGTGGTTTTATGTACTCTTTAACACCTATGCAGACTGCCATCTCAGCCCTGACCATCCTGTTTCTTAGAACAGGAGGTATATATTTATCCTGCTTATTATGTAACTACTTATTATAAATAAATAGACATCAAATGTTGATTTGTGGCTAAATTATTTTGTTATTTAGGAAGAAAGAGACTGCACAGGCCAGGTTTCCTATGCAGTTTGGAAAAGTATGGGATGTGATTTGAGTTATTTCCAGGTCTGGATAAGTATGGAAAAAAATTTGTGTTTCAAGACTATTTCCCCAATTCAGTTTTCTGAAATATAAAATGAAGAATTAAAAAAAAAAAAAAAAAAAGTATCATACAAGCAGAGTGTTCCCTTTCGAGAGAAACTCACGCTGCGTCGATGATGCTTTGGGAACGCCCAGCTAGTCCAATGGCGAGAGTGACCATCATGGGCGGATGACGTCACGAACAGGAAAGGATAAAAGCACATGCGGTCTGACCGGCATTAGCTTCTGTGCCTCAGCAAGCGCTCTATGTCGAAACTGTCTATTTATTGTGGTCTGTTCACAAGCATTTAAAAGAAATCTATGGCGAAAGAGATGTTTAAATTGTGTGCTTCTCACGCTATTTAATGGGTGAGAATATACACGATTTATGTGTCTTGTGTTTGAGAGCGGAGCATGCTATGTTAGCCTTCGAGGGGGCTGACTATCAACATTGTGAGAGGCTTCCACTTCGCACACTCTGCTCTCACCTGTCACTTTTTGAGGAAAGTGGCCAGGGTCGCGATCCTCAGGGATCCGGACCCACTGCTGCTGAGGCAGCACGGAGAAGGCATTCCTGGGGATCGCGAATGGCTCTCTCTGCAGGGTTAGAAACGGGCTCCGCCCTTTCTCTTCCTTTATCCATGGGATCCAGCACTCTCTCGCCGGTGTCGGAAGTCGGCCAGCGGCTTCTTCCACCGGCAAGAGAGCCAAATGCTTCAGTGCTCTAGTTCTGAGGAACTTAATGTATTGAGCATTGATGATGAACAAGATAAGGGGGGAGAGGATTCGACACCTCTTTCCCCAGCATATGAGGAGCTGGTGGAGGTGGTAACTCGTGCCGTGGCAAAATTAAATATTGAGTGGTCGGCCGAGAAATGGGCGCTCATCATAAAAGTAAACTAGACGAGCGCTTCCTATCATCTAATGTATCATCTCCTTCAAGGGGCCTTCCATTTTTTTCCCGATCTGCACAGGGAGCTGTCTAGATCGTGGAATAAGCCATATTCATCCTGACTTTTTAGCCCCCAAGTCCATGAATATTCATATATAAGGGGGCTGAAAGAATATGGCTATGGGGCAATGCCCAGGGCTGAACAGACGCTAGCTAGCTATCTGTCCCCTGGTTCAGCATCATCCCTGAAGGACCCAGTGCTACCCACTAAGGCACTCAAAACAACATCTAATTTAGTGGGTAAAGTTCAGCCTGGAGCATGTCTCTACACAATGGCATTGTTACAGGCATATCTGGCTGATCTGCTGGGGGACTTGGATAAGAGCGAGGGAGTTGGACCCGATGAAATTCGAGAAATGCTTTGGGCTACAGATCTGTCTCTCAGTGCCACAAAGGAGACCACCAGAGCAATAGGGCGGTCTATGGCAGCCCTTGTGGCCACTGAGAGGCATCTTTGGCTGAATTTAACTGAAATCTAGGACAAAGACATAGCCTTTTTTTTAGATGCCCCGTTAAAGCCTTCTGGCCTCTTCAGCGACTCGGTGAATACGCTCATCGAGAGGTTCCAGGAGGCCAAAAAGCAATCTGAGGCATTTAAAAAATACCTGCCTCGCCGCACCCAACCTCCTGGGGCTACTAGGCGTGAGCAGCTTCATCAAACTCGCACCCTCTGAGAGGGGTTCAAAAACAGTCAGTTCGTTTGGTTCCTGCCAGTATGCTTGGATCAAACTCGCACCCTCTGAGAGGGGTTCAAAAACAGTCAGTTCGTTTGGTTCCTGCCAGTTTTACCAGAGGCCAGTCTCGAGAGGCTGTTACCCTTAGTAGATTATCTGACAGAATGGAAGAATCTGCCAAACATATCTCAATGGGTCCTGCAGATAATAGAAAGAGGATACAGAATTCAGTTTGGTTCTCGTCCACCACGCAACAGCGGAGTGTTGCTCACGCTAGTGCATCTCGAGCAGGCTCTGGTAATTGAGCAAGAGGTGAAAGCTCTGTTAGTGAAGGAGGCTATAGAGAAGGTGTATTCACTCGACAGAGAATCAGGTTTTTACAGCTGCTACTTCATTGTTCCAAAAAAGGATGGGGGGTTGCGTCCTATACTAGTCTTCGTCAGTTGAATCATACAGTCAAGAAACTCAAGTCCAAGATGCTGACACTCAAACAGATCGTGACGCAAATCAGGTCTGAGGACTGGTTTGTCACGATAGATATAAAAGACGAATACTTCCATGTCTCCATCCTCCCTCAGCACAGGAAATTCCTGAGGTTTTCTTTCGGGGGCAAAGAATACCAATATCGGGTGCTTCCATTCAGTCTAGCTCTATCACCCTGCATGTTGACGAAATGCATAGTGCAGTTCTGGCTGCAGGGCATATGCATTCTGAATTACATCGACGACTGGCCGATTTTAGCGGGATCAAAGCAGTTGGCGGTTCGGCATCGAGATGTCGTCCTGGCACACATGCAGAAATTGGGGCTGAGGCTCAATGCCAAGAAGAGTGTGCTTTCTCAAGTACAGAGGACCACTTTTCTTGGTGTGGTCTGAGATTCAGTCACGATGCGAGCCGTCCTATCGCCCGCTTGTGTAGCTGCTATCCTCACAGCCACGAAAGAGCTAAAGCTAGGCCAGTCACGCACTGTTAAACAGTTCGAGAGGCTGTTAGGCCTCATGGCAGCGGCGTCCAATGACATACCCTTTTACCTGCTGTACATGAGACCTTTGCAGTGGTGGCTCAGGACCAGAGGGTTCTCCCCGAGGGGAAACCCACTTCCTATGATCAAGATCACTGCGCCTTGATTATATGGAGGAAACCTTGGTTCATATCCCAGGGTCCAGTATTGGGAGCTCTTTGCCATTGAGTTGCGATCTCGACAGATGCTTCCCTCACTGGCTGGGGAGCGGTAATCGAAGGCCGTTCAGCTCAGGGTCTCTGGAGGAGTCATCATCTTTTTGTGGCACATAAATTGCCAGGAGATGATGCAGGTCTTCAAGGCATTGAGACATTTCCTCCCAGACCTGAGGGGCCATCATGTGCTTGTCCGGTCAGACAACAAATCGGTGGTCTCTTACATAAATCACCAAAGGGGATTGCGATCCCGTCCACTATGCATACTGGCACACCAGATCCTCCTGTGGTCCCTAGGGAAGATACTCTCCCTGAGGGCAGTGTATATCCCAGGGTGCCAGAATATAGGAGCAGACATCCTGTCGAGGCAGGGGCTGAGGCCAGGGAATTGGAGACTCCACCCCGAGGTGGTGGATTACATATGGAAAGTTTATGGCAGAACGGAGGTGGATATGTTTGCGTCTCAGAACACGACGCACTGTCAACTCTGGTTTTCCCTCACTATTCGCTATGGTAAAGACGTGACCGAGGCTGCGACTGTGTGCATTTCTCGAAGTTGCTCTGCTCCCCGGAGTTCTGGAGAGAGTCCGCCGGAATGGAATAAGTCTACTGCTAATAGCAACACGCTGGCCGAGCCGAATTTGGTTCATGGACCTTATATATTTCCTCGACGGCTCTCTCCTGGAGATTCCGGTCAGGACAGACCTTCTGTCTCAGGCGGGGGGCACAATCCTCTCAACTGAGGTTGTAGATACCGTCTTACACTCCTGAGCTCCATCTACGAGGAAACTTTATGCCCTGAAGTGGAGAGTTTTCACTTCTTAGTGTCATCAGCGTCAGTGGGATCCGGTTAACTGCCGAGTTGGTTCAGTGCTTGAGTTCTTACAAGATTGCTTTTCATCAGGGTTATCTCCAATAACCCTAAAGGTTTACGTGGCGGCCATAGCGGCTTACCATGCCCCTGTGGGTAATGCATCTTTTGGTAGAGACCCCTTGATTATCCGTTTCCTTTGTGGTACTCTGAGGTAAAGGCAACTCGAACACAGGTTCCTGCTTGGGACCTGGCTATAGTCCTAGAAGACCTAGCTCACTTTAAACCCCTCAAATCGGTTTCAGAAAAGTTTCTGACCCTTAAGACCATCTTCCTTCTAGCTATTTTGTCCCTTAAGAGAGTTGGAGACCTACAGGCCCTTTCGGTTTCTCCCACCTGCCTTGAGTTTGCACCCGGGATGGTCAAGGCATTTCTATATCCTAAACATTGCTATGTCCCTAAAGTGCCAACCAATATACCGAGGCCTATTGTTTTGCAAGCTTTCTGTCCTTCTCCTTTTACGACTCCGGACCAGGAAAAGCTGAATCTCCTCTGTTCAGTGCGAGCACTGGACACTTATGTCCTCATAGCTGCCCCGTGGAGAAAATCAGATTAGCTGTTTGTCTGTTTTGATCACCTAAGAAAGGTCTCCCAGCTTCTAAGCGACGTTCAGCAAGTGGATAATCGAGGCTATTTCTCTTGCTTATCTTCTCTGGCCAGCAGTCTTCTTTGATGGTCATAGCTCATTCTACTAGGAGTATGGCAGCCTCTAAAGACTTAAGGGGTTTCCCTAAAAGAGGTGTGTGATGCGGCGGGCTGGTCTTCCCCACTCACTTTTGTGAGGTTTTATAGCCTGGACCTGGACTATAAAGGGTCCAGGGTCTCTGGGTCTCAGGTGCTTATGACTTAATTGCCAACAGTTTCTCATACAGGCAATTGTAAGTACGGCGTTTTGGTATTGTCGTTCCCAAAGCGTCATCGACGCAGCGGGAGTTCCCTCGAAAGGGAATGTCTCGGGTTATGACTGTAACGAGACGCTGCGTCGCCCTGCCATACTTCCTCCATTCCTGTGATCCACTTGCTTCGGCTATATCGAAGCTAATGCCAGTCAGACCGGATGTGCTTTTATCCTTTCCTGGTCATGACGTCATCCGCCCATGACGCTCACTCTCGCCATTGGACTAGTTGACATATGTGCTTCAGACGCAATCACGCGGGGCGTTCCCAAAGCGCCATCGACGCAGCGCGAGTTCCCTCGAAAGGGAACTAGGGTTACAGTCGTAACCTAAGACTTTTTTTATGTTAAAAGTTTAGTGATCGTTTAGTGATTGTTGAACACATTGAAAAAATTCAAGGCTCACATTTACATTAGACAAAACTGTTTGTCTTTAGCATAAGCACGTCTCTTTTGAACTTCACTAAATGAATGTGCATGTGCCACTCAAACCAGCAACAGATAAAGGAAAAAGTAATCATTTAAATCAGACATCTGATGTGTCAGAGGTAAATATATGCAAGTTATAAAGCGTTTTAGTTTCTTCTCATCATGTAAGCACATTATCACTTTGAGAAAACCAATGAAGAAAAGAGAAAATATAATGCTGAAAATAATGCAGCATGATCCATTTGTCTGGATTGCATAGAACAAATGGTCAATTAGTGAGAGGTAACAGCCTGCGGGTGATCTTGATCTTAAAATGATTACATGGCTGATTATTACATGGGTACTCACCAAATAAATAAATATATGGACATTAAATTTAGTTCTGTCATGACAACTCTCTGACAGATTGGCATGGTAATGGTTATGGCAATGTTAATGTATTTGGTCTAGGCCAAATATATCTGCTAAGTTGCTGCTGTTGATTATTGCTGCTGGTGTAGAGCAAGTACAGAGACTTGCTACTGCCAAGACATACAAAGACACGCTGCTGTGATCATATAAGACATGCTTCTGCTGCACAAATAACATATATGAAATAATCCCCATTTCTATGCATGTGGAGCTGGGAAAGGTGGAGGGTTTCAGAAAGTGCACTGCAGACTGCTAACAGCAAACAATGGCAAGTATTTGAATTTTAAGCAGGAAGTTTAATGACTGCTGATGCCACGGCAACCAATCAGCTGTGCTATGTAGATAACGATGTGATCGCTAACAAAATCAGTCTGCACTATCTAGAGTTTCATGACAGAACTTTGTATTTATCCAACCTGTATATTATCAGTTCAAATTAGTCCGTTGCATTGTACAAAACAATTGGCCTATAGTGGAAAATATTACAGTCATATTAATACTGAAGTCCTCAGAGGTCATTTTCACTACAATCGATACCTGAGACGCAAGATGGCACAAGCTTCTGTATAAAATAGAGAGAGTGGGTCATGGACAGCTGCGAAAATAGATTGCAAGTCGTGTTCCGAAAATGTCCCATTCATTTTCTCCATAAGGGAATTGATTTTGAATGGTAACTTATAAGTCTTTAAAGGATTAGTTCACCTCAAAATGAAAACTTCCTAATATGTCTTCCCATGGGCGTTGATTACGCGGGGGACGGGTGGGACGTGGTTTTCACGGGTGTGTATACATCGATATTTAAAATTAAATGAGTCAAGGATAGTCTATACGTGACTTTCAAGTTTCCATGGTAATCAGTCACTAGTGCATTACCTTACGACAAGCCCGTACCCGCGCCGAATCCATCAGTTTCATAGAGTTCAAAATGGCAAAAAACTCTTCACTCCTTTTTACATGACTAAGTTGTCATGTAGTATCCGAATTGTCTTGCACAATGATGAATAACTCCGCCTATTTCTCTTGTTGAATAATTAACAGGTTTTGTTGTAAATTCACTACCCGAACAGACATGCAATATTTTCAATCTTTTTTTACTCGTAATGCATTTTATTTTCACAGATATGTTATCAAAGCCCTTCAAATTAGAATAAACATGGTGAATGTTAATGCTGAATTTGTATTTTCATGCATTAACAGCCACGATCTGCTTGAATCAGGCAGCGTTGTAACATGTGTACATGATGTTTATCATAATTTGGTAACACTTTACAATTAGGACCCCCCTAGAAGTACAGAGATCCACCTACGAAAATACTGTGGTAACACAGTAGACTATATGATGGTCTATGAAAAATACACATTTTATTATCTTATTAAAATACATGATCAGGATTTTACCACCTTCGCCTCATTTTAAGCCAGGAAAAACCCTGCATGTGCAATATAAAGAACTGTACAACTTTCTTTCTTTTTTTCCTGCTTTATTGCTTTAAAATAAATAGCATATTAAGCCAGTTAAGCAAAAATCTGTCAAAAAGTCTGAAGAAAAATAAAACTGGTATTACACTTGACATTCTGTCCCCCTCACTTTTGAAATGATGGCTATGCCCCTGTGTCTTCCATGTCTTTTTTTCCTCCGTGGAAAATTAAGTTTTTTGAGGAAAACATTTCTGGATTTTTCTTCGAATGATGGACTTCAATGGACAACCAGCGTTTTCAAGTCCAAATCAATGCAGTTTCAAAGGTCTTTGAAGTGCTTCAACAGACTGTGCACTATCGCAGCTGAGGAGGGGGAAGTCATTTTCAAAAAATAAAAAAAAACTGTATATTTTACAACTACAATTGTTCGGATTGAGCCGATCTGCAACGCGCCGGAAACTACGTCATCACGTTGAAAGGTCAGGCTCGATATCGCCGGCGTCGGCGGAAGTATCGCCCCATTGTTTACAAAGCGACCAATACAATTTGAACTATCCCCCTTCGCACAATCGAGTGGGGTGGTACTTCCGCCGACGCCGGCGATATCGACCATGCACACGGGAGGCACCTAGCCGACGCGCAGGCAATAGACACTGGCGCCGACGTCAGGGGTGCTGGAGGAACTCAGGGCTTTCGGAGAAGCTCACCTGAGGAGAAATCGCACGTATCCAGTCCGTGGAGTGGAATGGCGAGCAAGCGAAGACACCTGAGTGGGTCCAGTACTAGCTGGTTGAAGCGAGTACATGAGAGGACACTGGCTACACTCGGAGATTGTAGAATCTGGCGAATGTGTTAGGTGTCGCCCAGCCTGCAGCTGTGCTGATGTCTGCATGCGCTAGAGCCCAAGTGGACGCCAAACTCCGGGTGGAGTGGGTATGCCACTCCACTGGTATGCCAAAGCAATGGCGTCCACTATCCAGTGAGACAACCTTTGCTTGGAGAGAGCCTTTCCCTTCAGCTTCCCACCATAACAGACAAAGAGCTGGTCTGAGGTCCTGAAACACTGCGTTCTGTCTACATAGGCGCGGAGAGCGCGTACTGGACAGAGCAGTGCCAAGGCTGGGTCTGCCTCCTCCAGGGGCAGCGCTTGCAGGTTCACCGCCTGGTCCCGGAAGTGGAGTGGTAGGAACCTTGGGCACATATCCAGGGCGGGGTCTCAGAATCACGTGAGAGTAAGCCGGCCCAAATTCCAGGCACGCTTCGTCAACAGAGAATGCGTGCAGGTCCCCTACCCTCTTGATGGAGGCCAGTGCAACCAGGAGCGCTGTCTTCATAGACAGGAATTTCTGCTCGACTGATTGCAGGGGCTCAAATGGAGCACTCTTCAGGGCACTTGGGAACCACTGAGAGGTCCCAAGAGGGAACGAGAGGAGGGCGAGGCGGATTTAGGCTCCTCGCTCCTCTCAGGAACCTGATGACCAGGTCGTGTTTCCCCACCGACTTACCTTCGATGAGGTCATGGTGTGCGGCAATAGAGGCAACATAGACCTTCGGGGTGGAGGGAGACAGCCTTCGCTCCAACCCCTGTTGAGGGAAGGAAAGCACAACGCTGATCGAGCATCTCCGGGGGTCTTCTCGGTGAGAAGAGCACCAGCTGACGAAGAGGTTCCACTTCAACGCATAGACGTGTCTCGTGGAAGACGCCCTAGCGGAAGTGATGGTAGCCACCACCGCTGGTGGTAGGGTACTCAAACATGCGTCGTCCCATCCAGGAGCCACACGTGGAGGTTCCAGAGATCAGGACGAGGGTGCCATAGGGTGCCCCGTCCCTGAGAAAGAAGGTTCTTCCTCAGAGGGATCGGCAAGGGGGGTGCTGTCGCGAGGAGTACTAGTTCGGGGAACCAGGTCCGGTTGGGCCAGTAAGGGGCAACCAGAATGACCTGCTCCTCGTCCTCCGTGACCTTGCGCAAGGTCTGCGCAAGAAGGCTCACTGGGGGAAACGCATACATGCAGCCCTGCGGCCAGCTGTGCGCCAGAGCATCCGTGCCGAGCTTGCCCTCGGTCAGGGAATAAAACTGGACGCAATAGGTCGAGTCGTGAGAGGCAAACAGATCTATCTGTGCGTCCCCGAACTGGTCCCAAATCAGCTGATCCGACTGGGGATGGAGTCGCCATTCTCCAGGGAGGGGCTGAAGCTGAGAGAGCTCGTCGTCTGCACAGTTCAGGACTCCGGGAATGAAAATGGCTCGAAGCGACCTCAGATGCTTCTGACTCCATAAGAGGAGGTGGCGGGCGAGTTGCGACATACGGCGCGAGCGTAGACCACCTTGACGGTTGATGTACGCTACTGTGGCGGTATTGTCTGATCGGACTAGTATGTGTTGACCCCTTAGCAACGCCCGGAAGTTGTGCAGGGCAAGGCGTGCTGCCAGCAACTCGAGGCAATAGACATGCCATACTGCTCAACACTACATGCGAGAATCACTGAGCTTCAGGAACAACCTTGCTCAACACCTAAGTGTGAAGAAATTCACTGAACTTCAGGAGCATTTCTGCTCAACACCTGGTGTGATAAATCTCACTGAATTTTTCAGGAGCATTTCTGCTCAACATGAGAGTGTGACAGCATGTCCATTGCGCATGGCACCCCAGCCCGTGGAGTCGTCTGTTGAGACAACAACATGCCGGGAAGCTCGTTCCAGGGGCACTCGGACCCGTAGAAAACTGAGGTTCGACCACGGGGTGAGTACTGACGGCAGATCGGAGTAACTGGTACTCGGAGGGTGCCGTGTTGCCATGCCCACCTCGGGACTCGGTCGCGAAGTCAAAGCTGAAGCGGTCTCATATGAAGCAATCTGAGCGGCGTACCGCGGCTGCAGATGCCATATGCCCCAGGAGCCTCTGAAAAACTTCAGTGGAACCGCACTCTTGCGCTTGATAGTCTCTGGCAAGTCAGCAATGGCTGAGTGGAGAAGGCGACCAAGTCCATACCAAGAAAAGAGCTCCTCTCCTCCTCCACGGGGCAAAGTTTACTCCTTTCCCAGTTGACCCGAAGGCCCAGACGAGCTAGGTGCCGGAGCACTGGGTCCCTGTATTCGCAAACCTGGTCTCAGGAGTGAGCTCAAGACAGCCAGTCACCGAGATAGTTCAGGATGCAAACCCCGTGTTCCCATGGAGGAACAAGGGCTGCCTCAACAACCTTGTGAAGGCGCGAGGAGACAGGGCTAGCCCGAATGGGAGAACAGCGTACTGATATGTGCACGCCCGTGACAGCAAACTGTAGGTATGGTCTAAGTCGAAGGAGAACGGAGACATAAAAGTAGGCGTCCTTCAGGTCGATCGCTGCAAACCAATCCTGTGGCCGCACACATCCAGAAATGCGTGTGGCTAGGAGCATCTTGAACGGCAGCCTGTGAAGGGAGCGGTTCAGATGCGTAGGTCCTGGATTGGCCGTAACCAACCAGACTACTCCGGGACAATGAGGCTGTAAACCCGGACCTCATTTTGGCTGGAGGGACAGTCTCAATCGCACCCTTCGCCAGTAGGGTAGCAACCTCCGCTCTCATGATAGGGGCATAGAGTTCGACCAAAGTGAAGCGGACTCCCCTGAAGCGGGGAGGAGACCGTGCGAACTGAATCGCATAGCCGAGCCGATGGTTCACGTGACCCAGCGGAACTGTTACGTTCCTGTATTGTGTGTGTGTTCTTTTGTGTTTCTCTTCCCGCTCTCTCGGTTACTTTCGCTTTGGCAGGTACCCGTGATTGGCCAAGTGACCTGTCAATCATTGTTAGCACTGACGTCATCACTTCTCGCTGTCGCCAATGGGAACAGGCCACCTGGGGAATAAAAGGGCAGGCCAGATATCTCAATCCGGGTTCATCTCGCTGAGACTCAGGCCACGCAGCTTTCTGTTTTGCGATTTCGTATACCCTGTTAAGACTATTGTCCCTGTTCGATCTGTGTGATATTGAATCAATGTATGAGTGAACTCTTCCTGTGTTCATTCCTCTGGTTTTATGTAACTGCTATACAGCAGACCGCTGAAAGTTACTAGTGCGGAGAGAGAGATAGACAGGTAAGCATGTCACGTGACATACACTGCAACACGCAGGGGTTTTCGTTCTGTCTAAATACATTAGGTTAGGGGCGAGTGCCACTCCCTGTATTTTTGTTTTCTGATAGTTAGTGGAGATTAGGTAGGGCGTCTTGGACGCCGAAGATGATTGTTTTCTTCTTTATTTTCTCAGGTAGGATTAGAGGTTATTTAACAGCTAGACTTCGTTTGGTTTTGTTTCTTTCTTTTCTTTGGCGCCGTGTACGTCTATCTTTTTCTCTTTTTGATGATCCACTTATCTTACAGAAATTCTGTATCCCTTATGTATATATCTATTAATCTATGTTCTTCATAGATTGGTTCACTTCAATTTTGCCATTGACCTTGTTATACTGAATAAAGGTGTTGGCTTTTTGCACAGTAAGTTGGATTCTTGGGTCTTTTGTACAAACCATGGCTTATATATGTCCCTCTTTAATGTCACATTTAAATGTTGGACTCCCGAACCCCTAGGCTAATTCGGGGGTCGTAACAGGAACAGATAGGGAAGCTCTAGGCAGGCTCCCAACTGTGCCAGCGGCGTCAAGAACCACAGACGTCCCCCCGGTGGTGCAGCGAAGCGGAATGACCAGCCCAGACGTGGACGGCATAGCGGCCCGGTGTGGGGGCAAGGTCAAAACCGCACCCTGACAGAGGAGGCCAGTGAGGGACCAGCGTTCCACGGGGGCCTGCTCTGTCAGGGGTCTGGTGACAGAGGGGGACAGGGGCGAAGCGGTCCGTGGACAGCACGCCGTGTCAACCACCTCTGGGACAGAGGGGGACGAGGAGAGCACGGCTTGTGGGCGGCGCTCTGTGTCGTCCGAGAACTCTGTATGCTCAGAGACGAGAGAGTCAGCTCTGTCTGAATAAGGATTCTTCCCCAGCCCTCCACCGGGGAAAGGAGTGGCCCTGCTACCAACTCCTGGAAAGAACTGAGTCTCATATTTGAGCAGCCCATCTCAAAAGTGCCGATTAACCTGGCGTTATGCGGGGGGCGGGGCTGGAGACGGCTGTGGCAGCCCCTCTACGGTCTTCCAGAGCCAGGCCCGGGTGAACGGGCGGGGTTGGAACCGTGGGAGGGTGCCTTCGGCGGTGGGCAGACTGAGGGATCTGAGCGGACGGCGGGGCCGTCGGGCAGAATAACCTCAATCTGCTCACGGGCGGTTGAGAACTGTTGGGCAGAAGCACTCAACCGCACCGCCGAAGAGGCCGACCTGGGAGATGGGGGTGTCGAGCAGACGGGTCCGCCCGACATCGTGCACATCAGCCGGTCAGCCCCAGAATGGTGAACATCACCTGACTCCGAGAGCGTACGGCTACTTTCGTCGCTCGGAGAGCAAGGTCAGTTGCGGCGCGCAGCTCACTGAAGAGCCTTGGGTCAGTCCCGTCCTCCTGCATGTCCATGAGCATCTGGGTCAGGTAGACCAGCAGAACGGTCATGGGATGCAGTGAGGCGGCTGCCTGTCCTGTGGCACTATAGGATTTCGCCACAGATTAGTGTAGACGAAAAGAACTACAGGCTTTGGACGGGTGCTTAGGATTGCGCCGGGAAGCACTCTGAGGACACAGTAGCATGGCAACAGAGCGTTCAACCGGGGGGACCCCAGTGTACCCATGGGCAGCGGCCCCTGAGGGGAGGAAAGGCGGATGAGACCACCGAGCGGACCCGTGATCTCATCATGCACGTCCGGGAGGAAAGATATTGGGGTTTGGCTTGGACGCGGGTCGGCGGCCTCACCCAACAACCAATCGTCCCGGGAAAGCATCGCCGTCATCTCCGGATCAGACTCAGGCACAGCCGTATGCACACCAGAGGGTGGCAGCTGTGACGAGACGTCATTTCCAGAAGAATCAAGCCCACCTAGTGATGCTGCTACAGACACAGCATCATCCTCTGTAGCTTCAAATGAAAACACACGGGCCACCCGAGGGTAGACTCGTGGAATCATCAGTTCGCTAGCGGGCACTGTCATTAAAGAGGGTGGCTGGGGTCACGGAGACAGAGTCGGCGCCTTGTTCCAGACCAACACCCTCAGGTCACCCTGGCTACCAGCTGAAGATCGGGGGGTGGATGAGGGGACTCTCACTCTTGCGAGTTCACCGATTCTCGACCTATATATGACGCGATGATCACGTTCCCAGCGAGAACATGAGTCACCCACGAGCGCTGTTCACGCATGATCAAAGCCCAAACACACTAGACAGCGCTCGTGCCCATCAGAGTCCGATACCAGTCCGCTGCAACCAGAAATGCACGGGCGAGCCGTCTTTAAAAAGATGTGCCGCATGCGAGCTCTTTTATGAGAGGAGAAAAAAACTCCGCGATGTTGAAGCGCACAGGGAGACACACACACACTGGCAGATCACTGCACAGATCAGCAGGCACTGTGAGCTCGCTGCAGATCGCCATCACACCAACACCGGAGAGAGAAGCTCGTCTCGTAGAGCGAAGTCAGAGATGACTGTGGAGTGAAGAAATACTCTTGGCTCTGAAGCGAAAACATATCTGCATGTTGCCGGCTTCCTCGTTTTATACCCACGAGGTCGGGCGGAGTTACGCTATGCAAATTCCGCAGACCCATGGCATTTCTTTGCCATTGGCTCGTTTTGTAATACTCGAAGTCGATAGGTGTTCTAAGCGAAACCCCATTCGTCGTCATCCGACGTAACTCGGAGTGACAACGAAAGGAAACTAATCCTTTAAATAGAGACCTGCTATGGGCTACGAGTTTGTTAATTGTTAGTATATGGTTTTGTTGAAGCCATCATACTGCATTATTTCAACTTATTGTTAAAATAATCATGTTTAAAAATGAAATTCCCAGTGAAAAAACTACATACATTACTCCATCAATCATAGAATCAAAAAAGCAAATCGTGCCAAAAGAATGTTTTGGTCCCCACCCTCTCCAAGAACAATTGGGAAACTTCATGATAATGTAGTTCTTTCCATTATCAAAATCATTACGTCTTCTACCTTTTCCTTTCGTTCAATTTTCAAAAACTTTTATGAAACTTTTTAAATCAAATTTTGTAATAATTAGTTTCACCTCATATTTGGTTGATTAAGTTCATGGTTTAAAATTAATACTTAAAAAAAAATTCCCTATGAGAAAAATTAATGTGAAAACTATTTCCTAATCCAACATAGGTGAAAAAGTAGTTGGGCATTATTGCACTCTATTAAAAAATATCTGATTGTTGAATGCTATGATTGACCAATCAGAATCAAGTTCCAGATAATTCCAGATGATAATAATAATTCCTTAAATGTAGCACATTTCTGGACACGTTCACTCGAAATGGTTGTCAAAAAAAAACCAACAACACATATTCCATGTATTTTGGTGCCACATGTATTTCAGAGCTGTGATGTTATTACTTATTACTAAATGCTAAATTACTAAATGCTTTTCCTAAAGTCACCCGTTAAGCATCCTCCCTTCTATATTTCAAAAACCTGTTAGAAATATTTTTCTATTATAATATTACTCTTCAGCTCTTGGTCTGTGTATTGTACTCTGTAATGGATGTTTGCTATTTATCGGTATTCCTCTGACCTAACTTTGTAAAGTGACCTTGGGCATTGGAAAGGCGCTATAAAAATACAATTATTATTATTATTACATTTTAGGAATGTTTGTAATCCTACACCTGCTGTGAGAGAGTCTTTTATATGATGTGGCACTCAACAGTGGCAGCATCTTTACTGTGGGTGCTCATTACTAAAAATCCCATAAATGTCTCAGTCATTTGATCTTGTGTTTTGTTTTGTTTTTTCATTATGAGCCAGCTAAATAAAGCTGCGCGTGAATTTGCTTGGGCAGTGTAAAATTATCTTTATGTGCATGTGTGTATAGAGCAAAAACATGTGATGCCAAACACTAATAATTCAAAACAAAGGAAGGAAACATGTAAATTGTCACTGAAATCATGAAAGAAATCAGTGGAAATGTTTGTGGTTAGTCAATAAGAAAAAGAAGTGTGCCTTAATTGTCATTGCCTCTCTCTTTTGTGTTACAATAAGGCAGGTTTCACATGATAACAGATGGTAACTCATTTTACTTTAGCCCCCTGAGCTGCATTTGTGTGTAAGAGAGAGACAGTGAGTATTATGTGAGACAGATTTGACTCGGGACTGCTGCTGTTCTCCTCTTCTACTGTCCCTCATATGTAGTAGAAAATGAAAGTGTGATGAAATGTAATATCATCCCCCTTGGGTAACTTAAGGGAGACAAGCAAGCAGAACACAATATATATAATGGATATTACTGCAGTTCAGCACACACACACACACACAGGGACATTTACACATACACAGTAAAAGATGCTACAAAATAAACACACAGTTGCTTGCATACAAACACAAACAGATACTCGCATGTACGCATGCACACACACTGTTATTTTCAGAGGAAGATTAACATTAACCTCAGTTACCTTTTTTTCTCTTATGTCCATGAAATTCACTTATATATATCATCAGTCTCATTTTCCATCTTCCTAATGGATTTCAATAACAAGCCTTGAACTTTTGAGCCTCTGAAAGTACCACGCACAGCCATGACAAACCCAAATCACTGGATAACATCTATTATTCATTATCTAAGCCATGTAGAAATAAATTGCTTTTCTTTCAGTCAAGGTTGACTGGGAGAGATGAGGGAGGGGGGTTAGAGGGGTGGGGGGAAAGAAGGACGGAGTAGACAAGGAAGAAAAAAATGTGTGTGTGTTTGTGTGTACATTGTACTGTGGACACATTGGATCTGTCAGTGTCTTTGTTATAATGTCAAGTTATAGCTGTAAAAGGCTCTTAGCTCTTAGCACTAGTGTTAGCAATATTTCTCTGTTCAAAGAAGAGCTTGTATGTGTATGTGTGATTCTTTAAAATAGATATGATGGATGTTTTCAGTGTGACCTACTAATGGATACTGAAAAAGAACAAAAATGTTCTTCATCTGAATGTATGTGTACCAGTCTATATATATATATATATATATATATATTAATGGCAATCATTAAAAGATAATTGAGGTGTTGTGCATACATATTTATTATTTTTACATATTTATATTACTGGTGATCATTAAAAGAAGCTTGAGGTGTTGTGTATTTGCTGTGTGTGTGTGTGTATATATATAAATATACATATATATATATATTATAAAATATATTATATTTATACATAAATGTTACAAATTAATATATATTGAGGCAACGGAACATTAATTACATTTAATACAATATATTATTTTTTACATTTTGTTATATTTATACATATTCATATTTGTTATGTCCATATATGTATGTATATATTGTAAATACCTTGAGCCTCTTTTGATGCTCACCATTAATATGAATATGTAAATGCACGGTTGTCCATTAGCAGGTGATGGGTGTCCTAGTCTTTTCTTGCACGTCATAGCTATAAATATAGGCTCATTGATTTTAATTTGGCTGGCATTGGTAATGTATTTAAACAGATGGCAGCACACATATACTGCATTAGTCAACTGCTCTTTTGTTCTTTCAAATATGTATAGTACACACACTGCTGGATAACCTGAACAGCTATTATATAATAAAGTGAGATGGAACTTTGTACCTTGAGGTTAAACACTTACACTCGCTCGTGATGAAATCCTGTTAAATGTTTGCATGTGAGTTTCATTGAAGTGAAAGTGGTAATTGGTAATTATGAAAAGTATAAAGAAATCTAAGTTCCTTGATAAAAACACAGACTCCTACACACTGTAAGTACATCACAGCTTTTCTAATAATGTGTTAATTAATAACAAGACTATCTAGTCCAACGCAATTGCTGCAATTCACTTGTGACTATTTCCACAGCTCGGGTTTGTCTGTGTGAACAAAAGTGTTTGTGAAGCTGTGTGTGTGTGTGTCTGCTCCTGCCTCCCTCATGTTATAAGTTGCTATGGATACGGCTTTTGACAGGCCCCTGTCAAATGCTTAGTTCGATACTCTGTGTCCACAGAGAGCAGTTTCTTTGATCATAGTTCAGAGCTAAGGGATTTTAAAAATCAGGGCAAGGGACGATACTTTGAAGACAAAAGTATAAGTAAAATCCATTGGTTGACACTGTTTGGAGTGTCTATTTCAGTGCATTTCCTTATCTATCCATAACGAATATCTCAGACAGTTCGAAGATGAAATTATCATGTAATCAATAAGCAATAATTCACTCAAACTTAGTTCTTGATGTAAAATCCTGTATAATCATTATTCTATGGTAGTTAACCATGTTCAGTTGATCTACAAAAGTTAAAAGCAACCGAAATAATAATAAAAAATATATCTCTTAGACTTTCTTTTAAAACATGCTTAAGAGAAAGTGAAGATAGTCCTATTAATCCTGTTAGATAATGTCTATGACATGCCTGACTGAGTTGTTTGATTATTGATTGTTCTCATACATGAGTATTGACGAAGAAGTAAATTAAATGGCTTCCCGATCAATTATCTTTTCAGTAAACTCAAAAGAAATTGCCAATTGGATCTTGATCCCTTTCTGTGGCCAGATGAGATTTAGTGTGTGAGCAAATCAAAATCAATAAAGCCAAACTGAAGTTAACCCTTTAATTACTAGCAAAGCTTGCTTTAAGACTAACAATGAGTAGAGGTTGTTTCCTAATGGTCCAATAAATTAAAACCAAGATGACATTACAGAGCGATCTATCTATGGAAGCATTCATTTGCTTTTCTGCTAAATTACTGGTGTATTATTTTTTTCTAACCAACCTAATTAATGCTCTTTACTGGGATATCTTTTGTTCATATAGATTGCCAGTCAAATTTGCTGTTTCAATAAAAGATGAATAGCAATGGTTGCTGTAAAATAAACCTCTAACCTCAAAAAGAACTCAGGCATGTACAATACAAAGGGTATGTGAAAAATATAGCTTGACAGGTTTGATAGGCAGATGCTTTGATTAAAATATCAAAACACCACCTACAAACACAATGAAAAAAAATGAAAAACAGAAAGGAGAGAGAGAGAGCACCTGCACACATCATTGGCGCTGGTGATCCATGAGTCCAATAGCTCTCATTAGAGTTCAACATACATAAGCCCTATTCGGAAAGGATTAACTTTACAAGGGTAGATGGAGTAATGTAATTTTACCACAGGACTTCTGTAATATTAATGACCAATTCGCAGGGGATAAGATATCTCAGTAAAACTAGCAGAAGTGGGAGGGGTAACTCGATTTGCGCATCGCCTTTACCCTCCTGTCATGTGCGTATTATGTTGCTTCCTGATATCACGTGCGCAAACACAACCTATATTGAATTTTTATATATATATATATATATATATAAAACAGTTATCAACGGTCAAACGTTGTATTATTAACTTAAGATCGGATTGTGTTGATAATAGGCACTTGCCTAACGCTAAAAGATTTTTCGTGCCTTCAACAAGTGCTTTCATGGAATATTTAAGTACATGGAATATTTCCTCAGGTGGGCTTCCCGAAATCCCTGAGTTTCTCAAGCACTGTTGACGATTGCTCGATTGCTTGATTGCTTTTGTCCGCCTCGCTGCCTGCTGTGAGCTGTGAGATTGTTTGCGTCGTGGCTGTCTAAGCCTCGTATTAGCTTCGTATTTCCTTCTTTTTTTCCGTATTTCTCTCTTTATTCTGTTCTGAACCATCATTTAACTCATAATTACAACTCGGACTGTTGGCCATTATACGGTTGGAACCGCAAATACGGTTTGAACATTGATTGTTGGTCGTAGAGCGAGACACTGCTTCACTGCTGCTCGCCCTGCGATCGACTGCTTTTGTCAGCCTCGTTGCCTGCTGTGAGTTTGTTTGTTTTCCCGTCTATCGTGCGTCACTGTTACAACTCGGACTGTTGGACATTATATGGCTGGAACCGCAAATACGGTTTGAACATTGATTGTTGGTCGTAGAGCGAGACACTGCTTCACTGCTGCTCGCCCTGCGATCGACTGCTTTTGTCAGCCTCGTTGCCTGCTGTGAGTTTGTTTGTTTTCCCGTCTATCGTGCGTCACTGTTACAACTCGGACTGTTGGCCATTATACGTCTGGAACCGCAAATACGGTTTGAACATTGGTTGTTGGTCGTAGAGCAAGACACTGCTTCACTGCTGCTCGCCCTGCGATCGACTGCTTTTGTCAGCCTCGTTGCCTGCTGTGAGTTTGTTTGTTTTCCCGTCTATCGTGCGTCTACATTACAGCCATACCACTAAAAAGACGGGTTTTACCCAAGACTTGAGTCATAAATTAGTATAAATATTAATAGCATCACTGGTTGCATCATTGCTAACTTACTGTCCATATGTTAAAATGGTGCAGATGAGAATAAATCTGAATTGCTCGCGGTGCAGTCTGAATTAGAAGCTGTAGAAAAGCAGATCCGTGACCCTCTAGAGAGACAAGCTGAGCTGAGAGACCGGCGTTTAGCTCTTGAAACATCACGCGCTGATGCACACGGATCAGTGATTAACGTTAGTAACCCGCTGACGCTGACCTCATCTACTCCGTGCGTTTCTCAGCATTGGTCCCGAGCGTCCAGGTCACGATCAGCCATGGTTTCATTCACTCCGGCTCCAACACACCACCACGAAGCCTGGGTGGTTCCGCGGAAGCCGCGAGCCAGGACAAGAATCTTTTCGCCCATCCCGGTTTCCGAGATCTCCACTCAGAACCGATTCTCCCCTCTTCGTGAAACGGAACGCGATGCTGTGATCATCGGCGATTCCACCGTCCGACACGTCCACGCTACGTTAGGTAAAAGTAAGGTGCACAGTCACTGCTTTCCTGGTGCTCGTGTTCTCGATATCACTGCGTGGGTAACTGAGATCTTGAACGGTGACGAGCGCGTCGGAGCTGTTATGCTGCACGTGGGAGCTAACGACATTAGGCTGCGACAGACGGAGGTTCTGAAGAAAGACTTCAGGAGCCTTATCGATACGGTACGCAGCACATCGCCTGAAACATTGATTATTGTGTCTGGACCGCTTCCTACGTACCGACGAGGGCATGAAAAGTTCAGTAGATTATTCGCGCTAAATGAATGGTTATTGTCATGGTGCAATGAGCAGAAACTGATTTTTGTAAATAACTGGAATCTGTTTTGGGAGCGACCAAGGCTCTTCCGCGCTGATGGCTTACACCCAAGTAGAATCGGGGCAGATCTTCTGTCGGATAACATCTCCAAGATGTTAAATACCGTTTGACTAGTAACCAAAAAAAATCCAAATCACAGTCTCTACTGCACCAATTTAATTGATATTAATACTAGTGTAGAACATTGCATAGAAACTGTGTCTATTCCTCGTTTACTAAGATCAAATAATAAATCTACTGCGGGATCTAGAAAAAATCTAATTGTTATTAAAACAAAAAATCTCGCTAGTAGTGAACAAAAAAAATTTCTAAAGCTAGGTCTCCTAAACATTAGATCGCTCACACCTAAGGCGCTTATTGTAAATGAAATGGTCACAGATAATAATTTCGATGTTCTGTGCCTTACTGAAACCTGGCTTAAACCAAATGATTATTTCAGTCTAAATGAGTCTACTCCGCCAGGATACTGTTATAAGCATGAGCCCTGTCTGATCGGTCGTGGCGGCGGTGTTGCAACAATTTACAGAGATACCCTTAATGTTACTCAGAAAACTCGTCATAGGTTTAATTCGTTTGAAGTGCTTGTGCTAAATGTTACGCTCTTAGATGTAAGAAAAAAACCCACATTATCTATAGCATTGGCTACCGTATATAGACCTCCAGGGCCTTACGCAGATTTCCTAAAAGAGTTTGCTGACTTTCTATCAGATCTTTTGGTCAACGTCGATAAAGCATTAATTGTTGGAGATTTTAACATACACGTAGATAATTTAAATGATGCGTTAGGGGTTGCGTTTACAGATTTATTAAACTCCTTCGGGGTCAAGCAAAACGTCACCGGACCAACTCATCGTCTTAATCATACACTCGATTTAATTATATCATATGGAACCGATCCAACCGATATAGATATTGTACCGCAAAGTGATGATGTCACTGACCACTACTTGGTAACTTGCATATTACGCACTGCTATAATATGTCATGCTGCGCCACGTTATCGACCAGGTAGAACAATTCGTCCATCCACCATAGATAATTTCTCAAATAGCTTATCTGATCTGTCCCAGCTGCTGCCTGAACCCAAACAAACAGATGAACTAGACGAACTAACTAGCACTATGAGCTCCATTCTCTCTAGAACATTGGATATTGTTGCACCCATTAGATTAAAAAAGGTTAGAGAAAAAAGTATAGCACCATGGTACAATAATACTACGTATGTTTTAAAGAGAGAAACCCGTAATTTAGAGCGTAAATGGAAAAAAACTAATTTAGAGGTCTTTAGAATCGCGTGGAAAGACAGTATGTCACGTTATAAAAAGGCCCTTAAAACGGCCAGGGCGGAGCACCTCAGCAAATTAATAGAAAACAACCGAAATAATCCAAGGTTTTTATTTAATACCGTGGCTAGACTAACAAATAAACAGACGTCGTCTGAACAAAATACCTCGTTACAGTTTAGTAGTAATGATTTCATGAACTTCTTCACCGAGAAAATTGAAAGCATCAGAATCAAAATCGTAAACGTTCGATCTCTGCTCGCGCCTTATAATTCAGCCGCAATTATCACCCCACAAGAACAATTACAATGCTTTACAACCATAGAACAAAAAGAGTTAAATAAACTTATCACTTCATCTAAAACAACAACATGTTTATTAGATCCTATACCAACTGAACTACTGAAAGAAGTGTTACCTGTAGTGGAAGAGCCTCTTCTCAATATTATTAACTCATCTTTATCTTTAGGTCATGTTCCAAGAACGTTCAAGCTGGCAGTTATAAAACCTCTTATTAAGAAACCACAATTAGATCCAAATAACCTAGCAAATTACAGACCCATTTCGAATCTTCCATTTATGTCAAAAATATTAGAAAAAGTTGTGGCTGCTCAACTCGGCTCTTTCTTGCAAGAAAACGACATCTATGAAAAGTTTCAGTCTGGATTCAGGCCACATCATAGCACTGAAACTGCCCTTGTTAGAATCACAAATGATTTACTTTTAGCTTCGGACCAAGGCTGTATCTCAGTACTAGTTTTACTTGATCTTAGTGCTGCGTTCGATACTATAGATCACACAATACTCTTAGATCGACTACAAAGTTACACTGGTGTTCAAGGACAAGCATTAAGCTGGTTCAGGTCATACTTATCTGACCGCTACCATTTCGTCTACTTAAATGGAGAAAAATCGATTATAACTTCGGCAAACTATGGAGTGCCGCAGGGATCTGTGTTAGGCCCTTTATTATTCTCAATATATATGCTGCCACTTGGTAATATTCTAAGGAAACATGGAATTAGTTTCCATTGTTATGCTGATGACACTCAAATATATATTTCATCACGGCCAGATGAATACGCTAAATTATCCAAATTGACAGATTGTGTTAATGATATAAAAGATTGGATGACGCGTAATTTTCTTTTATTAAATCCAGACAAGACAGAGGTAATACTTATCGGTTCTAAAAACCGTCCACAAAACCCTTCACAGCACGACTTTAACATAGTTGGATGCCCTGTTACTTTATCCGCTACAGTAAAAGACCTGGGTGTTATACTAGACCGCAACCTGTCTTTTGAAAAGCATATTTCATATGTTACAAAAACAGCCTTTTTCCACCTTAGAAACATTGCTAAGCTACGTAATATGCTATCAGTCTCTGATGCAGAAAAGTTAGTTCATGCATTCATGACCTCGAGACTAGATTACTGTAATGCTTTATTAGCTGGTTGTCCTGCATCTTCAATAAACAAGCTACAGTTAGTCCAAAATGCAGCCGCTAGAGTTCTTACTAGATCAAGAAAATATGATCATATAACACCGATTTTATCATCACTTCATTGGTTACCTATAAAGTTCCGTATTAAATACAAGATATTGCTTTTGACTTATAAAGCTCTAAATGGTTTAGCTCCAGTCTATTTAACGGATCTTCTATCGCCTTACAATCCATCGCGCTCTTTAAGATCACTAGATTGGAGGCTTCTGGTCATTCCTAGGATATCCAGATCCACCAAAGGAGGCAGAGCATTTTCACATTTAGCTCCGAAGCTCTGGAATAGCCTTCCTGATATTGTTCGTAGCTCAGACTCTCTCTCCCAGTTTAAAACTAGACTGAAGACACATCTATTTAGCCAGGCATTCATATAAATTTTTATCTTACAGTTACTGTAAATTTGGCCTCTAGTTCATAAACGCCAGAGGAGAACTGGCCCCCGACTGAGCCTGGGTTCTCCCAAGGTTTTTTTTTCTCCATTGGGTCATTTGATGGGGTGTTAGGACACCATTAGGTCACTGGATGGAGTTTTTCGGTTCCTTGCCACTGTTGCCTTTGGCTTGCTCAGTTGGGGATATTCAAATTAATTAACCATCATACCATTGATTAGCTCTACCAAACTTGGATGTCTTTTTTTCCAGTAATAAACAAACATTGTTAAGTTGTTTTGATTGATACTGTGAAGCAGCTTTGATACAATCTGTATTGTGAAAAGCGCTATATAAATATATTTGACTTGACTTGACTTGACTTTCGATCTTCTTTCTGATCTGAATGGTATGTAAAACACTTGAGTTTTGCCACAGACTTCCCAGCGTCTAGAACGCAACTGAATGCTTTTTCAAGCATTTCCCTACTTGAAAAACCGAGGAAAACTACTTTTAAACACGAAAATATGCAAAATATTTACGTACATATTTACAGCGGGTCTATTCGCACGGGATTAGTATTACCTAATGTATTTTTTTCCGGACCTTTTTACTGAAGGTAAAAGTCGCCTTAATCTTTACTGACATTGTCCGTATAATGATTACTGAGATGGCACATTCAGACAGGACTAAAATCACAGAGAAGCTCTGGTACTTATTACTTTACCCAACCTCTCCATGTTAAACTAGTGCTGTCCGAATAGGGCTAAAGACTAGCATCACATCTCTCTGTTCTTGTCACAGTTCATGGATTCACTGTCTCGCCCTCGAGCTGTGAATATGGTTGTCTGTGTATTGGTAGGTGTGGCTCGTGATTGAGGCTGATGAGCGGATCAGCGTCAGCTGTTTCTCATCACAGCACCCTATTTATTGTGTGTGAGTTTGTCCTGTCTTTGTCAGATCGTTGTCGAGGCTCTCTGGATTTACCTGTGTCTCCTATCCAGTTCTCCTGTCTGATCGTTTGCCCGGATCGCCTGTGTTCCTGCCTGGATGCCTGGAGTCTGCCCATCTGCGTCCCTGCGTTGCCAGTGCCCTGCCAGATACTGAGACTTCCATCTGAACCTACTACTTCTATTCTTTTGTGAATAAACAGTTGTTCATTACACTTGAATCCTATCGTTCTATCTGGCCCTTACTGATAGTTCTACAGAATGTGGCTAGTGGCATTTTAAAATTCTTCGAAGCTAAACTGCTTCCTGTTCCAATAAACTAATCTGTCTCAATTAACCACATTATGAATGTGTTATCACAAAGTTTTCTTCAAACCTACAGCAGATTGCTCTGTAATCAATAGGTATAAGTGTAAAGGGTTTCAATTAAATTTAAATAGCTGAAAGACAAAAATTCTTTTCATAAAACAATTTTTTTTCTTATAAAATATGTATTCCACAATCTTTAGCACCCCTACATTCTAATTAGTAAAAATCTAACTGAAGTAAGTTCACCTTTGTGATCACGAACACTTAAGTTATAAGTCATGACTTCCTGTTTCGCTGGGTTCTAAACATGAAGTGACATGCAGGACAAATTCCTAGTCATCAATCATGTCTGTGCCTATATTCGCCCCACACACTCTGAGGAGAATGATTTGAGTTGCCAAACAAACTGTAAGGATCGTAAGTCGAAGAATTGCAGATGCTAATTGTGTCCTGTTGGTCAAAAAGTCTTTAAAACTATGATCAGACTTCCCCTATATAACCACAATTTGTTTGGGAAGATTGCATTGAAAAAAATGTGTAACCCACACAATAATACTCTTTTACATTGTAATCCATTTATTTTTAAAATGTGGTATGTTTGTGTGCTGCGCATCGCTGTGTGTGTAATAAACGGAGTGTACGTGCGTCATGGACCCGCCAATAGGCTCATATTACTAATGCGCCCTTTTAATTACAAAAGAAATACTGCGCCATTGACTTTAGACCAGGTTTTTTTTGATCAATGGCACAGTCTAGTTCCCTTTCGTAGTCACTCCGAGTTACGTCGGATGACGACGAATGGGGGTTTCGCCTAGAAAGCCAATCATCTTCGTGTATTATAAAACGAGCCAATGGCGATGAAATGCCATGGGTCTGCGGAATTTGCATAGCGTAACTCCGCCCCACCTCGTGGGTATAAAAGGAGGACGCTCGGCAACATGCAGATATGTTTTCGCTTCGGAGCCAAGAGCTTCTCTTCACTCCACAAGCCAATCCTGACTTCATCTTCTGTGACGAGCGAACTCTCCGGTGTTGGTGTGACGGCGGTACCCAGCGAGTTCACATTGCCTGCGATCTGAGCAGTGATCTGCCAGTCTGTGTGTTTCTCCCTGGTCGCCTCAGCATCGCTGAGTTTTTTCTCTAAAAGAGCTGCACGTGGCACGTCTTTTTAAAGATGTCTCGCCCGTGTTCTTCTGGGTGCGGTCGTTTCCTGTCTTCCTTTGATGGGCACAATCGCTGCTTTGCGTGTTTGGGCTTAGAGCACGCTAAAGCAGCGCTTGTGGATGACTCATGTTCCTTCTGTGGGAACATGGCCATCGCAACACTGAGGTCTAGACTCAATGATCTCATTCGGGAGAGAGTCCCCTCATCCACACCCCGATCTACATCCTCCACGAGAGGCTGTACTTCGGCTGGTGGACAGGGTGATCTGAGGGTTACGGTGTGGGACAATCCGACGATGCGTCCTCGGACCACGCCCCCCTCTACAGTGTTGCAACCCGCGAGTGCCGCGGTGATTCTACCGGGTTCATCCTTCGATGCCCCGCGTGTTTCATTCGGCGCTCCAGAGGAAGACTCGATGTCGATCGCGGCATCACTAGGCGGGCAAGAGTCATCGGGAAGTGACGATGCGGCTGCGTTGCCTCCTTCTGGAGCTCCAGCGTTGCCCGTATCAGATCCCGAGATGACGGCCATGCTCTCCCGGGCCGCCGCGAGCATCGGGCTTGAGTGGAACCCTCCGCCCTGCCCTGAGCGCTCGCGGTTGGATGATTGGTTTTTGGGTGCGGCTGCCGCCTCACGGCCACAGCCAACCCCAATGCCATTCTTCCCGGAGGTGCATGAGGAGTTGACGAAATCATGGAAGGCTCCCTTGACCTCCCGTGTACGTTCGTCAGCTTTCTCCGCTTTTCCTCCCCTCGATGGGGCAGCCGCCCATGGGTACACTGGGATTCCCCCGGTTGAACGCTCTGTTGCCATGCAACTATGTCCTCAGAGTGCTTCATCTCGTGGTAATCCTAAGCACCCGTCCAAGGCCTGTAGATTCTCGTCCACCTTAGTGGCGAGGTCTCACAGAGCTGCAGGACAGGCGGCTGCCGCTCTGCATGCGATGAGCACCTTGCAGGTCTACCAGGCCCAGCTGCTCAGAGATATGCACGAGGCGGGGACTGACCCAGGGCTCTTCAATGAGCTGCGTGCCGCCACTGACCTCGCTCTCCGAGCGACGAAAGTGGCCTCACGCTCCCTGGGTCAGGTGATGGCCACCTCTGTGGTCCAGGAGCGTCACCTATGGCTGAACCTGGCTGATATGCGGGACGCCGAGCGTACCCGTCTGCTCGACGCCCCCATATCCCAGGCCGGCCTCTTCGGCGGAGCGGTTGAGGACTTTGCCCAGCAGTTCTCAACCGCACAGAAGCAGTCTGAGGCGATTAAACATATTCTGCCCCGACGGCCTGCTGCTGCCTCCACCCAGCCGTCGGTACAGACACCTCAGACTGCTCGCCGCCGAGGGCGCCCTCCTGTGGCTCCCTCCCCTCCCGCACGGCCCCAGCAGCAGCCTTCACCCGGGCCGCGTCGTGGAGGAGGCCGCAGGAAGGCGCCACAGCCCTCTCCAGCCCCGCGCCCCGCTAAACGCCAGGCTAAGCGGCGCTCCTGAGACGGGCTGCTCAGTGATGGTGTCGGTTTTTTCCCAGGAGGTGGTTGCAGGCCCCCTCCTTCCCCCGGCGGAGGGCCGGGGGAGAATCTTTTGTTCTCCCGCTGCCCACCCACGGGTGGGCAGTACCCTATTATGGTCAAAGAAAGAATCAATACACCCATCACTGAGCACACAGAGCCGGTTGACAGTGCGCGACGCCCCCGGGCCTCGCCGCTCTCATCCCCCTCTGTCACAGAGTTCTCGGACCGCAGTGTGTGCCGCCTCCGGGCCTCGCCACTCCCGTCCCCCTCTGTCCCGGAGGGTGCGGGCGACAGTGTGTGCCGTCTCCGGACCTCACCACTCTCGTCCCCCTCTATCGCCAGACCCCTGGCAGAGCAGACCCCCGTGGAACGCTGGTCCTTCCCTGGTCTCCTCTGTCAGGATGCGGAGCATGACCGCGCCCCCGCTCCGGGCCGCTTTGCCACCCTCGCCTGGGCTGGTCACTCCGCTTCGCTGCCCCTCCGGGGGGACGCCTGTGGTTCGTATGACCCCGCTGGTTCAGTATCTGACAGCTTGGTTGGAGCTTCCCAGCCTTTCTCGCTGGGTCGCCAGAACTATCAGGCTCGGCTATGCGATTCAGTTCGCACGGTCTCCTCCCCGCTTCAGGGGAGTTCGCTTCACTATGGTCGGTGGCAATGCCCCTATCATGAGAGCGGAGGTTGCTACCCTGCTGGCGAAGGGTGCAATCGAGACTGTCCCTCCAGCCGAGATGAGGTCAGGGTTTTACAGCCCGTACTTCATTGTCCCCAAGAAATCCGGTGGGTTACGGCCGATCCTGGATCTGCGCGTCTTGAACCGCTCCCTTCACAGGCTGCCGTTCAAGATGCTCACGGCCAAACGCATTTTCGAGTGTGTGCGGCCACGGGATTGGTTTGCAGCCATAGACCTGAAGGACGCCTACTTTCATGTCTCCATCTTACCTCGACACAGACCGTTCCTACGGTTTGCTTTCGAGGGGCAGGCATACCAGTACGCGGTTCTCCCCTTCGGGCTAGCCCTGTCTCCTCGCGTCTTCACGAAGATCGTCGAGGCTGCCCTTGTTCCCCTTCGGGAACACGGGGTTCGCATCCTGAACTATCTCGACGACTGGCTGATCCTAGCTCACTCTCGAGACCAGGTTTGCGAACACAGGGATCTTGTGCTTCGGCACCTAGCCCGTCTGGGCCTTCGGGTCAACTGGGAGAAGAGCAAACTCTGCCCCGTGCAGAGGATCTCTTTTCTCGGTATGGAGATCGACTCGGTCGCCATGTCCGCGCAGCTTACGAGCGAGCGCGCACACTCGCTGCTGACTTGCCTTCGACAGTTCGATGGCAAGAGTGCGGTCCCACTGAAATTGTTTCAGAGGCTCCTGGGGCATATGGCATCCGCAGCCGCAGCAACGCCGCTCGGATTGCTTCATATGAGACCGCTTCAGCTGTGGCTTCGCGATCGAGTCCCGAGGTGGGCATGGCATCACGGCACGTTCCGAGTCCCAGTGACTCCGACCTGCCGTCAGTCCTTCACTCCGTGGAGGAACCTCAGCTTTCTACGGGCCGGAGTTCCCCTAGAACGAGTTTCCAGGCATGTTGTTGTCTCCACAGATGCCTCTTCCACGGGTTGGGGCGCCATGTGCAACGGACATGCTGCCGCGGGCTCCTGGACAGGACCCCAGCGCCTTTTGCACGTCAATTGCCTCGAGTTGCTGGCAGTACGCCTTGCCCTGCACCGTTTCCTCACGTTGCTCAGGGGTCAACACGTACTAGTCCGTTCAGACAATACCGCGACTGTAGCGTACATCAACCGTCAGGGTGGTCTACGCTCCCGCCGTATGTCGCAACTCGCACGCCACCTCCTCTTATGGAGTCAGAAGCACCTGAGGTCCCTTCGTGCTATCTACATTCCGGGAGATCAGAACTTTGCAGCCGACGAGCTGTCACGGTTTCGGCCCATCTCCGGCGAATGGAGACTCCATCCCCAGTCGGTTCAGCTGATTTGGGACCAGTTCGGGGACGCACAGATAGATCTGTTTGCCTCTCACGACTCGACCCATTGCGCCCTGTTCTATTCCCTGACCGAGGGCTCTCTCGGCACGGATGCACTGGCGCACAGCTGGCCGCGGGGCCTACGCAAGTATGCGTTTCCCCCAGTGAGCCTTCTCGCACAGACCTTGTGCAAGATCAAGGAGGACGAGGAGCAGCTCATTCTGGTTGCGCCGTATTGGCCCACCCGGACCTGGTTCTCCGAACTGGTGCTCCTCGCGACAGCACCTCCTTGGCCAATTCCTCTGAGGAAGGATCTCCTTTCTCAGAGACGGGGCACCCTTTGGCACCCTCGACCCGATCTCTGGAGGCTCCACGTGTGGCTCCTGGACGGGACGAGGCAGGTTTGAGTACCCTGCCACCAGCGGTGGCGGCTACCATCACTTCCGCTAGAGCATCGTCCACGAGACATGTCTATGCGTTGAAGTGGAACCTCTTCGTCAACTGGTGCTCTTCTCGTCGAGAAGACCCCAGGAAATGCTCGATCTCTGTCGTGCTTTCCTTCCTGCAAGAGGGGTTGGAGCGAAGGCTGTCTCCCTCCACCCTGAAGGTGTATGTGGCCGCTATCGCCGCATATCACGAAGCAGTTCAAGGTAAGTCTCTGGGGAAGCACGACCTGATCGTCAGGTTCCTGAGAGGAGCGAGGAGACTAAATCCTCCTCGTCCTCCTCTCGTTCCCTCTTGGGACCTCTCAGTGGTCTTAAATGCCCTGCAGAGGGCTCCCTTTGAGCCTCTGCAATCAGTGGAGCTTAAGTTCCTGTCTGTGAAGACAGCGCTCCTGGTTGCATTGGCCTCCATCAAGAGGGTAGGGGACCTGCACGCATTCTCCGTTGACGAAGCGTGCCTGGAATTCGGGCCCGGTCACTCTCACGTGATCCTGAGACCCCGGCCTGGATATGTGCCCAAGGTTCCCACCACTCCCTTCCGGGACCAGGTGGTGAACCTGCAAGCGCTGCCCCGGGAGGAGGCAGACCCAGCCTTGGCACTGCTCTGTCCAGTACGCGCTCTCCGCGCTTACGTAGACAGAACGCAGTGTTTCAGGACCTCAGACCAGCTCTTTGTCTGTTATGGTGGGAGACTGAAGGGAAAGGCTCTCTCAAAGCAGAGGTTGTCTCACTGGATAGTGGACGCCATTGCTTTGGCTTACCAACAGCAAGGCCGACCGTGCCCCCTTGGTGTGACAGCCCACTCCACCCGGAGTGTGGCTTCCTCTTGGGCTCTAGCGCATGGCGCCTCGCTGGCAGACATTTGTAGAGCTGCAGGCTGGGCGACACCCAACACATTCGCCAGATTCTATAATCTCCGAGTGGAGCCTGTGTCCTCTCGTGTACTCGCTTCAGTCAGCTAGTACTGGACCCGCTCAGGTGTCTTCGCTTGCTCGCCTTTCCACTCCACGGACTGGATACGTGCGATTATTCCTCAGGTGAGCCTTCCTCTCTGAAGCCCTGAGTTCCTCCAGCACTGTTGATGCTGGCGCCAGTGTCTATTGCCTGGGCGTTGGCTAGGTGCCTCCGTGTGCATGGTTCCTCCCTGAGTAACCCCCACATGTGTATTTCCACTGTAAGCCTCCTTGAGCATGTGTCTTTCCCTTGGCAAGCCATCTTGCCCTCCTGGAGTTGAAAGTTGCCACCCCTCGGGCTGGTCACTCCAGTGTTCCTCCATATGTAGCCCTCCGGCCATATGTGTATCTTAAGTCCTCCCTACGGGTAGGCATGCTGCGGCATATCTCCTCTGAGATATGCTTCCCAGTGTACCTTGGTATTCCTGTGTTAAGTAGGACTCCTTCGTCTGTGCCAGTATCACGACAGGGGGATCAGACTTTTCGCAGGGCACTGGAAGACAGCTGTGAAGGTGGCGTGATTTCACGGGGACCCCCATTCGTCGTCATCCGACGTAACTCGGAGTGACTACGAAAGGGAACGTCTCGGTTACATATGTAACCCTCGTTCCCTGAGTAGGGAACGGAGACGTTACGTCTCCCTGCCACTTCCGCTGTACCGCTGGGTAGACGCCTGAGTTCAGTCTCGGCTCCTCAGCGAAGACATATCTGCATGTTGCCGAGCGTCCTCCTTTTATACCCACGAGGTGGGGCGGAGTTATGCTATGCAAATTCCGCAGACCCATGGCATTTCATCGCCATTGGCTCGTTTTATAATACACGAAGATGATTGGCTTTCTAGGCGAAACCCCCATTCGTCGTCATCCGACGTAACGTCTCCGTTCCCTACTCAGGGAACGAGGGTTACATATGTAACCGAGACGTTCAGTTGCCTCAAAATAGCAATGCGCTAACAATGCGCCTGGTGTATGATAGTGTTAGGGTTCTGTCACTTCTGTCCAGTCTATTTCTTGGTTTTGTGACAGAGCCCTGACACTCCTGTTTTGTCTTGTTTGTGTGCCTTGTTTCATGTCATGTTTTGTCTTGTACTGTGTAGCACACAGCTTGTGTTTATCACTTGCTGCGTTCTTTCATGTTGTCATGTTTTGTGTGAACACGTGGCTTATGAGTGTTCTCATTGGCTATGTGTTCATGTCTCGTTTTGTTAGCACATGGCTTGTGATTTGTTTTACTGGCCATGTGCTTGTGTTTTAGTCATGTTTGGTGTGAGCACATGGCTTGTCATTTATGTTTCCTTGTGCCATGTGCTCTCCTGTCATTGTCTAACCCCGCCCATCTTGTTACCTGATTGATTCATTTGCCCCACCTGTCCTCCCTCGTTACCCTCTTTTGTTTGCGTCCCTTTTTATTCTCCTTTTGTTTTCAGTCCTGTGCTGGTTCCTCGTCGTATCCACACCGTGCGTTTCCGTGCTGTCAAGTTCAAGTCTGTCTGGTTTTCCCCCTCGGTAGTTTTTGTTTGTATTTTGTTTTATTTTTATTCTTAAAATAAAGCCCATAATCTCTGCTCCTGAGTCCTCGCTCCTTTCATCACCCGCACACCTGACAGATAGGGCCCCAGTGTCAGTTGCTAGTGTACCTCTTGAGGACAGTGTTTTGAGGTTTACTTGCACAGCTCTTATTACCTGGCCGTCGTTACATTTGGTGATATCAAACAGCAATCTCATGCACCTACAGTTTGCCAGGCTTTTCTGGAACTTACAGTGGGACTGGATGTTATGGTCAGATGAGACCAAAATCAAACTTTTTGGAAAAAACACTAGAGGTGGGTTTGGCAGAAACATACATAGCCATGTAGAACCTAATCCCCAAGTATGAAGTATGGTGGTGGATCATAAACTCCACCAGACAACTCCAAGTACCAGCAGTTATTAAATCAACACCTGACTGACCCTGTCAGGTAGCCTACTCTGGGCCTTAGCTGGATCTTCTATTATGACAATGATTCAAAGCACATCTAAAAATAAACAGAGTAATTCACTGACCCCAGAATGAAGGTTTTGCCATGGTCATAGCAGACCCCTGACCCAAAACCCCATTAAAAAAAAACAAAACAAAAAACTGTGGGATGAGCTGAGTCCATAAGCATGGATTTCTGAATCTGAAGGTTCTGGAGAGATTATGCATGGAAGAATGGTCTCATAACTCTTGCCATATATCCATCAACCTTATTATGCATCATAAGAGAAGATCCAGAGCTGTTATCTTGGGAAAGGGAGGTTGCACAAAGTATTAAATGTAGGGTTACCAATAATTGTGGAAAATGTTTATTTTAGAAACAAAAATATTTTATATTTTTTTAATAAGAGGACAAAATTGCAACAAAAAATGTTCAGTCAGTTTTGCTCATATTCACCAAGGGTGACAATATTTGCAGAGCCCACTGTATGACTTGAAAGCACACACATCTGTAGATATCAGGAATGAGTACAGTTTGTATCTACATTTTGTAGAATTGGTGGCTGAATTGAATTTGTACAATCTGCACTGATGGGTGGACCTTCATACTTTTTTCCTCTAAAAAGTCTTGTTTTCTTACAAATCACATTGTATAAATTCATTAAAAAATCACCATCTTGTAAAATACTTATTTCCCATGATATTGTGTTGTGATCTTCTTTAAAATTAAAACAAATGATAAAACTATTTTTAAAGACATTCATTGTAGTAATGGTTGCATTTTATTTTACAGTACGTGCACTTTCAGTCTACTTACAGTGTAGTTGCCCACGAAAGTACTGAGTAATGTAAGGTAACAACATGGGTTTAGGGGTAGGTTCAGGGTTAATACCTAGTTATTACCCAGTTAGTGCCATAACTACAATAAGTACAATGTATGTGAGGAACATGACTTTAAAATAAAGTTCTACCGTAATAACCATTAGAATCATTTAAGCAATGTGAACATTTATGATTAACTTTTCACTTGTTATGAATAAATAGAACAAAAAAAAAACTAAATAAAGAAAAAAGATTTGGATTGTTTTGTAATTTCTGTTACATTTGACCTACGTGTTGCACAGGATAGAAATCTGGTAATGTAGTTCAAACTCCCTTGCTTGAGCTTAGTCCAATCTTCCATTAAATCTTCTCATAATGAAAGGATGTTATATTATTTGTGCAGAATTTCCCTGTGTGGGTGTATATAATGTGAAAGCCTCAAAAGATAATGAGGGATTGTAATGTTATCATTGGACTTGTTTTTCTTGTTTTTATCAAGCAAGACCTCTGGTCTGGGTTTTTTCATTAGTTTTGATTCAATTGTATTGTCATTGTTTAGAGTACACGTGCCAAGGAAAGAGTTAGCATTTAACCAATGCAAATAGCAAAATAAAATAAATATTATTATTATTATTATTATTATTGTTATTATAGCAGATAGTGCTATCTTGTATTTTCTGGTTCAGTGATGTTACAATGCAGTATTGTTATAGTTTTCATACTCTCAAACAATACAAGCAATTAAAAATGTGCTTTTTTATTAATTAAATTGAACATATCCTATATAGCTATACAATATACTTGACTGATGTGAAGAGAAACGTCTCAGGTTACGTATGTAACCCTGGTTCCCTGATAGGGAACGAGACGCTGCGTTTGAGACGCGATGGTAACCCTCTGCGTGATTACGTCGTGAAGCACGTGTAAAATCAGTCCAATGGAAGCCCACTACGACATAGGTGACGTCATAGACAAGGAAACTATAAAGCAGCCCTGAAATCAGACCGCGACAGCTTCTGAAAAACCTGAAGCAAGTCGATCAGAGCATACAGGAAGTATGGCAGGCAAACGCAGCGTCTCGTTCCCTATCAGGGAACCAGGGTTACATACGTAACCTGAGACGTTCCCTTTCAAGGGAACACAAGCTGCGTTTGAGACGCGATGGGAACCCCATCCCCACTACGCCATAGTGACAAATGCCCGTTCTGTGTGAAGTCCTGCGCACACTGAGAAGTAAGCAACCTCGCCCCAGGAGTGGAGAGGTCAAGGTCATAAAACCTGACAAATGTATGCGGAGAGGACCATCCTGCCGCATTACACACGTGAAGAAGGGAAACTCCCGAAATAAAGGCCATAGAGGCCGCCATACTCCGAGTAGAATGGGCCCGCACAGCCATAGGTGAAGGCTGTCCGGGCGCTTCATAAGCCAATGAAATAGCCTCGACTATCCATTTACTCATCACCTGTTTAGATGCAGGGCATCCTCTCTCGAGTGACCCAAAACAAACAAATAATTGCTCAGATTTACGCCACAGAGCAGCTCTGTGAACGTAGGCATCTAAAGCCCGGACTGGACATAACAGGTTAAGCTGTTCCTGATCTGGGGTATTAAAGGGTGGAGGATAAAAGGCCTGCCGCACTATTGGGCCCCCAACATTTAGTGGGACCTTAGGAATATAACCCGGTCTAGGGTAGAGGAATGCTTTCACCCTACCAGGTGCAAATTCCAGACATGAAGGAGCAACCGACAGAGCATGTAAATCACCAATTCTCTTGATAGATGAAATAGCAAGGAGAAATATAGTCTTTAGAGTGAGGAATTTTTCTGAAATCTCCTAGATGGGCCTCGAAGGGAGCCAAGGCCAGACCCTCAAGTACAATGGCCAAGTCCCAAGCCGGTGCTCTAGATTGCAGTGCAGGCCTGATCCTCAATGTACCACGGAGAAAACAAATAATAAGAGGATCTCTCCCAAGAGAAGAAGCCCCGAGAGGGGTGATAAGCAGATATAGCCGCTACGTACACCTTTAAGGTGGAGGGAGATAATCCAGCAGAGAAACGGTCTTGTAGGAAATCGAGAACTGTACCAACCGGGCAGTTAACAAGATTAAAAAACGTTCTCCACGCCATGTAGAGAACAGTTTCCATTTCAATGTACATAGTTTTCTCGTGGAAGAAGCTCTGGATTGAAGGATGGTCTCAACGACCTCAGTCGAGAGACCGGATTCTATGAGCTGGGCCCCCTCAGAGGCCAAGCCCACCGTTTCCACAACTCCGTTTAACCCTTTTCTATTATGTGCCGGACCCATAGAGAAATATTTGGCAGAAGTTTCCACGCTGCCAGAAATTCCGATAAGTCAAGTCAAGTCAAGTCACCTTTATTTACATAGCGCTTTTTACAATACAGATTGTATCAAAGCAGCTTCACAGTGATAACATGAAAATAATATAACAGAGTTTGTTTCTAAAAGAAAATTGAGTGAACGTCCACCTTAAGTAAGGCAGATCAATAATATTATTGAATATTAAATGTCCCCAACTAAGCAAGCCAAAAGCCAAGGCAACAGTGGCAAGGAACCAAAACTCCATCAGGTGACAGAATGGAGAAAAAAAACCTTGGGAGAAACCAGACTCAGTCGGAGGGCCAGTTCTCCTCTGGCCAACGAAGGAACAGTGCATGATTTATGATTCGGGCAGCATTACAAGGCAGATTGGATCGGAACATTTAGAATATTTATCCATTTCCATCTTTTCGAAGTCCAAGTAATCACTCCGGTGTTGAGACGAGTTGTTGAGGATCAGTGCCGTCCACCATAGAGGGTCCATGTCGCCGGTGTTGAGTCGTCTCTTCACAGGCTTTGTGATTGGGGTATCTGAAGTCTCCGTGAAAGGCTGGATACAAACTGGAGCTGACGAACGCCGTTTTTCTTGGGACTCGCGTCCCGAGATAACAGCAGAAAAGCAAAAAGGGAAAATAATTAGCGTAGCTGCTGTTCATAATGATTTCCATAACACGGGTGTAAATGATAAAAAACATGAAGACAGTGATTCTTGCGTCCCAGAGTCACCCCCCTCCGTCCCCCACTCAACTCAGCCCTGCTTACTGACCTCTACATCCCTCCTGCTGCTGAGACCCAACCACAATCTCTCCGCAGCCCAACCATACGCGCCGACCCGTTTGACTAAGGCTGTCGAGCCCCTCTGTCGTCGTTAAAGCAGGTTAAGGGCACCAGTCTCTCGAGACTGGCCTCTGGATTTGATTGAACAATCATTTCGGTGCCCTGAAGCGGCGAACCGGCAGGGAACAACCGAACTGACCGATCTACAACCCTCCTCAGAGGATTGCTCGGGGACGCTGACACCTCGGCGCCCTGAAGCGGCGAACCGGCAGGGAACAACCGAACTGGCAGCGCTGCGACCCTCCACAGAGAGTCGCACCCCCGCAGAACTCCCGGGAGCTTTAATATCGGGGGGAATGTGTACAGGTGCAGCCTCGGCCACACCTGCACCATAGCGTCCAGTCCGAGAGGAGCTGGATATGTGAGGGAAAGCCATAGCGGACAATGGGTTGTATCGTATGATGTGAAAAGATCAACCTGAGCTTGACCAAAGATCTCCAATAGGAGCTCCATCACCTCGGGGTGAAGTCTCCATTCCCCGGGCCTCAGCCCCTGCCTCAACAGGATATCTGCTCTGATATACGACTTTTCGTCAGTGTGTTGTCCGGACCCTCCGTCGAGCGACCAATCATGATCACTCCCAACTTGTGAGGGAAGCATCCGTCGATAGCATGATGCGTCGACGAGAAACCCCCAACACTGGGCCTGGGCAAGGAACCAAGGTTCTTCCACATGACCGAGGCACGTAGGCATAGCCGCGTGACCTTGATCATGCGAAAACGGATTTCCCCTCGGAGAAAACCCCTTGGTCCTGAGCCACCACTGCAGGGGTCTCATGTACAGAAGGCCAAAAGTAATTACGTTGAACACAGCTGCCATGAGACCCACAGTCTGAAACTGTTTCACAGTGAGTGACTGGCCTAGATAAACCCATAATACACCAAGAAAAGTGGTCCTCTGAGCTGGGAGGATCACACTCTTCTTGGCGTTGAGTGGCAACCCCAACATCTTTAAATGAGACAGAACGACATCTCGATGCCGAACTGCCATATGCTCAAATTGAGCTAGGATCAACCAATCGTCGATATAATATAATACGCGCATGCCCTGGAGTCTCAAAGGAGCCAGAGCTGCATCCACGCATTTTGTAAAGGTGCGGGGTGATAAACCTAGGCCAAATGGAAGAACCCGATACTGGTATGCTTCGCCCCCGTTTTTAAAGCGAACCTCAGGAACTTCCTCTGATGAGGATGGATAGATACTTGGAAGTACGCGTAAGTCTATTGTGACAAACCAGTCCTTGGACTGAATCTGTGATACAATCTGTTTGAGTGTAAGCAGTCTGAACTTGAGTTTCTGAACACTGCTATTTAAATGGCGCAGATCTAGAATAGGACGCAACCCTCCATCCTTCTTTGGAACAATGAAGTAACGGCTGTAAACCCCGACTCTCTGCTGGGAGGAGAAACCCTTTCTATAGCTCCTTTTTGAAGAAGTGTCAGTACTTCATGCTCCATAACCAGAGCCTGCTGTGAGTCCAAGTACCGTAGGGAGGACCCCCTGAAATCTGGGCGGACGAGAACCGAGCTGAATTCTGTAACCCTTTTCTATTATGTGCAGGACCCATAGAGAAATATTTGGCAGAAGTTTCCACGCTGCCAGAAATTCCGATAAGGGAACCAGTCTCTCGAGACTGGCCTCTGGATTTGATTGAACAATCATTTCGGTGCCCTGAAGCGGCGAACCGGCAGGGAACAACCGAACTGACCATTCTACAACCCTCCTCAGAGGATTGCACGGGGACGCTGACACCTCGGCGCCCTGAAGCGGCGAACCGGCAGGGAACAACCGAACTGGCAGCGCTGCGACCCTCCTCAGAGAGTCGCACCCCAGAGGGCGCCGAGGAGAAACGATTTCTCAAATCCGTCCCTACCCCGGAGGGGACCACCCTTAGAAGCCTGATAGCCTCGGCATCAGGTCTTCTTCTTTGCACTCTATGCCAGTTTCAGGAACATAGATTGGTGAGGAAGAAACCTCTGGAACGCCGCTGAAAGGTTTAGTTTTCTTGAAAGCGGAGCGTCCAGAAGAACAGACATTTTTATCTTTCTTTTTCTTTATTTTTATATTAGAAAAACGTATACATATCAACATATATATTCTCGAATAGAGTCAATGCTGACATCCTCACATTCATCTATGTCCTTAAATACTTTCCCCACCAGTACTGCCTAATAAAATTTATTTATTATTAAAGATGGCTGGTGGGTAACGTCGGGGTTAAAAATGATGACGCCGACTCGGGAGAGAGAAAGCTCGCAAGCGTCTCTATAATCCAAGGCACTGTCATACCATGATACTTAATACCCATAACATTACTCTAGTTAGACGTTTGGGTATTAAACACATAAAATAGAAACCGGTTTATTCCACGATCTCGACACCTCAGTGTGGAGATAGGGAAAAACCAGTAGTCCCCGATGAGGAGGCTGAGATACAGAGTTTTTATCTAATAAACTCTTTTTATTTTCACTCTCATAATGTTCAGCTGTCCAGTAGATATTTAACTAGCAACAGCATTAGAAAAACCTCCTTTTAAAAGCTCCTCTTTATTCAACAGAGTTATGAGCTGCCTATTTATTGAAAAATCAAACATCTGCCTTTTTCTTAATATCTTTATTTGTTTTGTTCACTTTTTCTTAACAAAACACTAACGATACCAATTCCTCAGAACTGGAAATCGCAGCACACTGGATCTGCAGGTGAAAGCTGAGATAGGGCGGGGCCCGTCCCAACCCACACTGTCAGATCCGTTTTCGAACCCCAAAATGCGAGTCGCCGCCGTGTCTAGGCAACAGCGGGACCCGCGCGGGGAGCGCGAACCGTACCGTCCTCCTCAAAGAACGATCGGCGAGAGCGGAGCGTCTTCATAGATAGACTCATACAATGCTCACAATCAGCCCCCTCGAGGACTGACTGAGCATGCTCCACTCCCAAACAAGCAACACAAAGCTGATGTGTGTGTCCCCACCCGTATATAACGAGGGCAGGGAACAACACACCGTCTATAATCTTGCTTGCTTGCCATAATAATGATAGATATATTGGGCTTGACAGACAACAATAAATAGACAAGGACAGATATACAGAGAGCGCTTGCTGAAGGTACAGAAGCTGTCGCGGTCTGATTTCAGGGCTGCTTTATAGTTTCCTGGTCTATGACGTCACCTATGTCGTAGTGGGCTTCCATTGGACTGATTTTACATGTGCTTCACGACGTAATCACGTAGAGCGTTCCCATCGCGTCTCAAACGCAGCTCGAGTTCCCTTGAAAGGGGATAGTATGTTAGACAGAGTTGGTTCATGACCAAAGGAATATTACAACCAGAAATGAAAACTCTGTCATAATTTACTCACTCTGTCATGTTGATCCAAATATGTTATGCATAAGACAAAAGAAGATATTTTGAAGAATGTTGGTAACCAAGCAATTTTGATGACCATTGACTTGGCAACAAAACAAAACAAAACAATGAATAGGCATTTTTTTATAAGTCATACAGGTTTGGATCAACACGAGAGTCAGTAAATGATGACAGAATTGTTTGTGTGTGTGTGAAATACATCCCTTTAAAAATGAAACTGTGAAATATCCAAGTTAAGGTCTAACATCAGCTTTCTTTACATGCTCATTATACAAAACATTTTCAAGAAGGAGCTCTGTTTTCAAATAAAAACAGCCCAATAATTCTAAAAGTAAAGCCAGTTGTCAAAGTCTATAAAGTGTCCTTTCACATGTGATGAATGTTATATGGTTGGATTCAATTCAAGAGAATTGCTGACCCCAAAATTTACTTAAAAATTGCAGTTTGGACCAATAGATCTTTAGAGTCTTTGTTATGGGCCTCATTGTGTGGTGCTGACCTGTAGGTTGTATGAAGAAAGCCATCCCACATCCTGGTTAAAGCTTCATTAGAGTTAAGACCAGCTGGGTAAGTGGGTGGGACACTGTTCTTAAATCCATTTACCCACAACTCCTACACAAGCCTCTAACCGCTTAGAAATTGTGTGGTCACTTAAATCGGTGGCCTTTTGAACACCATTTTCTCACACCCAGTTCATTATTTAAGATGTCAAACTAAGTCATCAGCTGACTGGTTTACTGGGAAATGATTACCATCTCAAATTAGAGTTGTTAAATGACATTTAAATGTTATGTGTTAAATGAGACCTGGAAATCAGTCTGCCGTTGGCCTTTTTTACATTTAGCTATTATTTTTAGCTTCATATGCATTGTGCTTTTAATGATCAAATGACGTATTTGGTTGACAACATGCCTACGTTTCCATTTTTACCTGTTCAAACAGGATAGCTAATTGTTTAAGCAATTTAAGATTAATTATCAAAATGGCATAAAATAATTAAAAAAAAATTTCCCATATAGCTCACATCTACAGATTTTTGAGCAGTCCATTTTTGAGCTCTCGTCAGGACAGCCACTGATGTTCACATGAGCAGGTGACAGCTTTCTATCGAGAAAGCAAGTCTTGAGTCCAACCGCTCAAGCCATTGATAAAGCTGCCATGTCATTGCGCGGGCACTGCTATGAAACAACGCGTTCTTTGCGTGGAAACGTCGACGTTATTTTCTTTAAGATAAGATACTGAAGTTTTACGGAAATGGGTCATACCCGTCCTGAGCAGCTGAAGTAAAACCCCACTTATTCAAGGTGCGCATTTATTACATGGAAAGAGCAGACGCAAATAGACCTAAAATACACACGCTTCCTATGAATCATTAATTAAATTTAACTTTATGTCATTAAACTGAATGTACGAAGGAAACTGCTGAAATAACTACAATATTAATTACACTGAAATAAGAGCGCGTGGTTTATCCATCAATCAGATGCGCATTAAAGTTGCATTCGTAATCGTTACTAGCCTATAGCAAAAGTAGACATCCGGCGCGTTTTCTCTCAGATTCAGGAAAATGTTCAGCAGCCTATAAAGAGAACAAAGAGTATTCCATGAGGAATACTTACTATTCCATGAGGAAAGTTAGTTAAGGTTTAGTGGGAAAGTTCATGGTATTTTTAGTCTCACAATGGAAGGATGTACCAGGAACACTTTAAGGTTGTGTATACATTAACATATCCTACAAAATAGTTAGGCTTTAAAAGTATTGTTAGTTCATCATGTTTTTTAAATCTTGGCCTACAAATGCTAATTTATAGGCTTTGGAAATATTTTTTATAATAATCAATCAATTAAAAACTAGCATGAACTAACATTAACAATAGACAAAATGTTGTTGTTTTTTTTTTTTTTTGACCCCACTCTCTGACCCCCGAAGACCACTGTGTAATTCACACCCTGACTTAGACCCATTGGGGGAAGCATTTAAATAATCCTATGAATGCATAGAAAAAATGAAGAATCGCATCGAATTAATCGAATCGCATCGAACTTTGATGTGAATCGCATCGAAACGAATCTTTCTGAATTTGCAAAAATCGTTCTTGAATCGAATTGAAAACCTATGAACCGTGAATCGAATCGATTCGCTGCCTACCCAAAGATTCACAGCCCTACTGTATAATGATATAGTGCTTATTTTCCAGCACTACAGCAGAGCAAGACATAATTTCCACTGCGTCTTTGAACAACAAACGCATGCTGGGAATCCGTTGCTGCAAAATGTATTACATATGTTACATATAAAAGTACATTTCTGATTGGATTACATTCCATAACTGTATTCAGTATAGTTCCCTATCAGGGAACTCGAGCTGCGTGACAACGCTTTGGGAACCCCCCTGCGTGAGTGCGTCATGAAGCACGTATGAAATCAGTCCAAAGGCGAAATGGAACGTCATAGGCGGGTGATGTCATCGACCAGGAAACTATATAAGCACCCCAAAACACAAGCGCGTCAGCTTCTGAGTCTTCAGCAAGCGCTCTGTGTGTGAATATATCAGTCTGTGTCTCAAAGTGTTTTTGTCTGTCCTTAGAAATTGCTAGGCAGGAGTTTTTCACATATAAAAAAACTATAAAGAGACGATATATATATATATATATATATATATATATATATATATATATATATATATATATATATATATATATATATATAATATGGCGAGCGAACAGCAGTTCAGAAAGTGTGTTCATCCCTGCCCACGTTATATCACGGGTGGGGACACTCACGATCTGTGTGTTGTTTGTATGGGAGTGCAGCATGCCCAGTCAGCTCTCGAGGGAGCTGGTTGCGAGCATTGCGAGCGTATGTCAATGAAAACACTCCGCTCCCGCCGAGCCCTCTTCGAGGAGAGTGGTTCGGTGCGCGTTCCCGCGGTTCGGGTCCCGCTGCTGCCGAGGCACAGCGGAGGCTTCAGTCGTGGGGATCGCAAATGGATCTATCAGCGGGGATTGAGGCCTCTGCCTTATCTCAGCCTTTACCTGGTAGATCCAGTGCCTCAGATCCGGGTGTGGAAGCACGCGGTGCGGTTTCTTCCCCCCAGGCTGAGGCACCATCACTTCAATGATCCAGTTCTGAGGATCTGGATGTTGAAAGTATTGATACAGCAGAGACTGGGGACTCGTCACTTCAGTCTTCTGATAGTGAGGAGCTTATGGAGGTGCTCACTCGTGCTGTAGAAAAATTAAGCATCGAGTGGCCAGCTGATAGACAGGAATCTCATTCAAAAAGTAAACTAGATGAAAGATTTCTGCCGTCTCGTGATGCATCTCCACGCCGGTGTCTTCCATTCTTTCCTGACCTCCACACCGAGGTGTCGAGGTCATGGAAAAGACCAGTGTCATCCAGAATATTTAGCCAGCAAACATCTGTTTATTCAAATATTTCTGGGGCTAAGAATTATGGTTATGGGGCGATGCCTAAGGCTGAAGAAACCAGAAATCTCTGAAATCTCCAGTTACGGCATCGTCATTTAAGACACCGGCATTGCCCACAAAGCCATTAAGAAATACCTCGGCTTTGGTGGGCAAAGCTTACTCGGCGGCAGGTCAAGCGGCAGCATGCTTACAGACTATGTCGATATTACAAGCATATCAAGCAGACCTTTTAAAAGATATGAGTGAGGGGGATGAAATTAGTGCTGACGTAATTCGAGAATTACGTCAGGCAGCAGATCTTTCTCTCCGTGCCACCAAGGAGACGGCCAAATCAGTTGGCCGTTCTATGGCAGCCATGGTGGCAACGGAGAGACACTTATGGTTGAATTTATCCAACATGAAGGAAAAGGAAAAATCTTATCTCCTGGACGCCCCGCTTTCAACTGCTGGCCTCTTCGGTGACTCAGTGAATTCAGTCATCGAGAGGTTTCAGGAAGAGAAAAAGCAGGCGGCGGCGCTCCAGCAATTTCTCCCCCTCCATGTTCATGTCTCCGGGGCTGCTGGGCGGGGGCAGCCCCGGCCGCCGAGTAGCTCCTCACACCGGGCGCAACAGAAAAGGAGTGTCGCGTCTCGTGCTCCTCCCCAGCAAGACTGGGCCGAGGCGCGGCGCTCTCAGACGAGGTCTTCCAGGGGCAAGGCCGATCTGAGGATGGTTATTGTCGCCAGGAAGGCTTCGTCGAAGAAGAAGCCCTGACGTCCAGAAACGTCAGGGTACTGAGGGTGGTCCCCACCAAGAGAGAAAGGTGTTCGCTGCAGTACACAGCGCCCGTTCTCTCCCGTTGCCCTCAGGGGCCCGTTCTGCCAACCCCGCCTGCGTGCTGGGGCGTAGACTGTCCCAGCGAGCGCTTTCCCGAGGGACGCTCGCCCGCTCTGAGAAGCGGTTTAGAGTGGTCAGACCAGTTGTTCCCTGCCGGTGCGCCGTTACAGGGCACTGTGTCTGCCACTCAAAATATTCCAGAGGCCAGTCTCGAGAGACTGGTACCCTTAGTAGAATTTTTGGCAGAGTGGAAAAGCCTTCCAAATGTATCTCATTGGGTCCTGCAGACTATCGAGAAGGGTTACGCGATTCAGTTCAGATCACGCCCGCCTCACTTCAGAGGGGTTCTGCCCACAGTGGTGGGTCCCGAGCAGGCTCTGGTTATGGAACAGGAGGTGAAAACTCTCCTGCTGAAGGAGGCTATAGAACGAGTCCTTCCTCCCAGAAGAGAGTTGGGTTATTACAGCCGATATTTCATCGTTCCAAAGAAGGATGGGAGGTTGCGTCCAATTTTAGATCTGCACCTGTTAAATCACTCAGTAGGGAAGCTCAAATTCAAAATGCTTTCTCTCAAGCAGATCGTGTCACAGATCAGGTCCGAGGACTGGTTTGTCACGATAGATCTAAAGGACGCGTACTTCCACATTTCCATCCTTCCACAACACAGGAAGTTCCTGAGGTTCTTTTTCGGGGGCGAAGCGTACCAGTATCGGGTTCTTCCGTTCGGCCTAGCACTGTCTCCCTGAACTTTCACTAAATGTATGGATGCAGCTCTGGCTCCGCTGCGACTCAAGGGCATCCGCATTTTAAACTATATCGACGATTGGTTGATTCTGGCTCAATCGGAGCACCATGCGATTCGGCATCGAGATCCATATCAAAAAGTTGGGGTTGAGGCTCAACGCCAAGAAGAGTGTGCTTTCTCCAGTACAGAGGACCACTTTTCTGGGCGTGGTTTGGGATTCGACGACGATGCAGGCACGTCTGTCTCCTGCTCGTATAGCTTCGATTCTCTTTGCCGTCAAACAGGCAAAGCTAGGCCAGTCACTCACTGTAAAAGAATATCAGAGGATTCTGGGTCTGATGGCAGCAGCGTCCAACGTTATACCTTGCAGCCTGCTGTACATGAGACCACTGCAGTGGTGGCTCAGGACCAAGGGGTTCTCCCCAAGGGGAAACCCGCTCCGCAAGATCAGGGTCACGCGACGGTGTCTCCGTGCTCTGGCTATGTGGAAAGAACCTTGGTTCCTGTCCCTAGGTCCTGTGTTGGGGGCTCCGTGTCGTCGTGTAACACTAACGACGGACGCCTCTCTCACAGGCTGGGGGGCGATCATGAGTGGTCGCTCGGCCCAGGGTATGTGGCAGGACGATCATCTTCATTGGCACATAAATTGTCTAGAAATGATGGTGGTGTTTCAGGCTCTGAAACACTTCCTCCCAGACCTGAGAGGTCACCATGTTCTTGTCCGGTCAGACAACACATCGGTGGTCTCTTATATAAACCATCAGGGGGGTCTGCGTTCGCGCCCGTTATACAAGCTGGCTCGCCAGATCCTTCTATGGTCCCAGGGGATGCTTCTCTCACTGAGGGCGATTTATATCCCAGGGTATTTGAATCAGGGGGCTCACATCCTGTTGAGGCAGGGGCTGAGGCCCAGGGAGTGGAGACTCCACCCCGAGGTGGTGGAGCTCCTATGGACACATTTCGGTCGTGCCGAGGTAGACCTATTTGCCTCCAGGGAAACATCACACTGCCAACTGTGGTTTTCCCTAAGTCCCCCAGCCCCTCTGGGGTTGGACGTGATAGTACAGGAGTGGCCGAGGTCACGCTTGTACGCATTTCCCCCGATTGCTATGCTCCCAGGAGTTCTGGAGAGGGTTCGCCGGGACAGGGTCAGTCTACTGTTGGTAGCCCCGTACTGGCCGGCCCGAGTTTGGTTTGCGGACCTAATTTCTCTCCTCGACGGCTCTCCTCTGGAGATTCCGATGAGGAGGGACCTTCTCTCTCAGGCGAGCGGGTCGATACTTCACCCCCGCCCAGATCTATGGAGGTTGTGGGCTTGGCCTCTGAGGGGGCCCAGCTCATGGAATCTGGTCTCTCGACTGAGGTCGTGGAGACCATCCTCCACTCCAGAGCTCCGGCCACTAGGAAATTATATGCCTTGAGGTGGAAAATGTTCACCTCTTGGTGTGGAGAACACCAGCTGGACCCAGTTAACCTCCCGGTGGGTGCAGTGCTGGAATTCCTTCAGGAGCGTTTCTCCACAGGGTTATCCCACTCCACACTGAAGGTGTATGTGGCGGCCTTATCTGCTTACCACGTCCCTTTGAGTGGTGCTTCTCTCGGGAGACACCCACTTGTAACCCGTTTCCTTCGTGGCATTCTGAGGCTGAGGCCAGCAGTTCGCACGAGGGTGCCGACCTGGGACCTGGCGGTTGTTCTAGAAGGTCTCTCTCTAGCACCGTTCGAGCCCATTGAAGAAGTTTCGGAGAAATTGCTCACTCTTAAAACTATCTTTCTTCTGGCTATATCTTCATTAAAAAGAATAGGAGATATCCAAGCTCTGTCGGTCTCTCCCTCGTGCTTGGAATTTGCATCAGGCATGGTGAAGGCTTTCCTCCTCCCTAGGCCGGGATACGTTCCCAAGGTACCAACCAATGTGGTCAGGCCTATTGTACTGCTGGCTTTCTGTCCTCCTCCATTTCTGACGTCGGACCAAGAGAAACTAAATCTGCTTGGCCCTGTTAGGGCCCTAGATGCTTACGTCCACAGAGCTGCCCTGTGGAGAAAGAGTGAACAGCTATTCGTTTGCTTTGGACCCCTAAGAAGGGCTGTCCAGTATCTAATTAGAGGTTGAGCAAGTGGGTGGTCGAGGCCATCTCACTTGCCTATGAGTCTGCCGGTCAGCCTTCTCCTTTGGCTGTCCGGGCTCATTCAACCAGGAGTATGGATGCCTCTAAGGCTATCCTGTCAGGAGTATCAATCCAGGATGTTTGTGATGCGGCAGGCTGGTCCTCACCGCACACATTCGTGAAGTTTTATCATCTCGACTTCAGCTCCACTCCAGGGGCGCAGGTGCTTTCGTCCGAATGTGCGCTCTGACTTCACACGATGGACACTTGCTCGTATGGCGACGTTGGTATTAGCGTTCCCAAAGCGTTGTCACGCAGCTCGAGTTCCCTGATAGGGAACGTCTCTGGTTACGTATGTAACCCTAGTTCCCTGAAGGGAACGAGACGCTGCGTGTCTATGCCATACTCCCAGTATGCCCGTGAGCACTTGCTTCAGTCTTATCAGAAGCTGACGCGCTTGTGTTTTGGGGTGCTTATATAGTTTCCTGGTCGATGTCATTACCCGCCTATGACGTTCCGTCTCACCATTGGACTGATTTCATACGTGCTTCATGACACACTCACGCAGGGGCGTTCCCAAAGCGTTGTCACGCAGCGTCTCGTTCCCTTCAGGGAACTAGGGTTACATACGTAACCAGAGATGTTTTATAGAAACCACTGACAATGCATCAGCCCATCAGTTACAGTCAGTTTATTTGGATACACAGCAGAGTGCCAAGTGCCCCAACCGTAGTTCTTGGTTTCATGTTTAATATGCTGAAATAAACTTCAGATATCCTCTGCTCAGCAGACATTCTGCTGAGTTTATCATCTGTAAAGATGCATCATACAAATGTAGCAGCTGCGGTGGTTAAAATAAATGTTTCTCTCTGTATCATTCTCTCTGTATCTCTACCCTTGTGAAATAAATTCATTAGAAGTTGCAGCTGAAAGTTGCAATAAGCAAAAAATAACAGACATTTACTAAAACTCGAATATATTTTGAAATTACTTTTTTATATTAATATAAAATAAAACTTAAATTAGTTTTTGGCCTTTTGGAACAGGCACAAAAGAAATGATCACATCTTCACATCTGAACAAACAGATGGTTAACGCTTTACAAACAGGTCCAGTTCGTTTGCATTAGTTAAAGGACAATTCCAGCCAAAAATGAACCTAGGGCTAAATAACACAGGGGTACCGAGTCGACCGTTCTCTGGGATGCGTTTTCATGATAATCGAATGTACCCAGTTTTTACGTTAGTTTTAGTTTAACCACAGATTAGCTTATACCGCTAGTGTATGGGGCATTGAATAAATAAAAATAAAAACCGCTAGTTAATAACACTTACAAGGCTCAAAATAGCCTCACACTAACACGATAGCATAATTAGGGTATCTACCAGCAAACCGAAGCATTGAGAACTTTGTAAGTGTACATACAGTTTAATAAGAAGATACTTTATAAAGACAGTACACTTTGCGTATATAGGCAGGAGCCATCTTTGGAAAACAGTCTCGACCAGTTGAACCACGAACACCATGCTAAGGGAGCTGAACTGTGACTATCGACCAGCACGTAGCACGGCATTCGTGGTTCGACTGGTCAAGACTGTTTTCCAAAGATGGTTCCAAAGAAATGTGGTGTCCATGAAGATGTGAAAAATAGGCAAAAATCCATAAAACAAATTTACCCAAATTATTATACGCCTGTTTAACCGAAGCTAATTTGGGTGGGTTTCTCCCATCCTCATACAATGTCACTTCTCTGTCTTTTACGGCCCTGATGAGAACATCGATCTCCTCGGCTGTGAACGGCTCCTGGCGTGCGCCTGGCAAATCCGCCATCATAATAGCAATCCATGGAACAAGCGTGCCTGCTTTTAAAGGGAATGTGAAATGAAGCTCTGATTTATTTCACGTTACACCCAAACCACACCTATGAGTAATGTAGCTACTTCAGACCAACCCATTTTAGATTCTATATTCCGAGATCCACCCACAAAGTTACTTTGCGTTTTGTGTTTGATACTTGCGTTTCAGATCGTTAAAATAGGGCCCTAAGAGTCAAAATTTATCACACACCAATAAGAACCTGCAATAGATAGATAAAAGGGCCAGAGTCAGTTCATTGGGTTTTGGAACAATGGATCCAGAAAGACATGAAAGGAAAGGTTGATGACACTGGAGAGGAGGAGGAAGAGTAGATGGGAGTGGAGGAAGAGGTGAAGGAAGAGGAAAAGTAGGAGGTGGAGGAGGAAGGAAGAGCAGTAGGGACTGGAGGAAGAGGTGAAGGAAGAGGATGAGGACGGTGAAGGGGAAGGGCAAGGCCAAAGAGACAAGCATTTCCACTCTAGTTGCCCATGTCTTTGTCCATGGTATGACTATGAGGGAGGCTGGGCAATGTGTACAGCCAAACTTGAGTCGCTTCACCGTCGCCTCGATCATAAGAACCTGCATGGACAAAAACAGGTACAGTAGATGTACTTCAGACTGCTTTTCTTTTTTTTTTTTTTTCCCCGAAGGGTCTTCGCCGCCCTGGCCGCCCGATGGACTGTCTTCTTCGCCCTGGCCGCCCGATGGACTGTCTTCTCCGCCGTGGCCATCCGAGGGCTCATCTCTGCCCTGGTCCCCTGCGCAACCTTCTCTGCCCTGGTCCCGTTCCCCTGCTAGGACTTGGCCCTCCTACCCTCCCCCAAGACCACCTCCGCTTCACCACCCTCCTGAACTTTAGTGTTTTTGTTTCAAGGGGCGTCAGGAGCCGCCCATAGGGGGGGGGCTATGTTACGTGTGGGTTTTGCTGTGTCTTGTATTTGACGTGATTCCTTGTTTGTCATGTGACCCTGCCATGTGTCTTGTCTTTTGTTGTTGTTGCTCAGTGTCCACAGGTGTTCCTCGTCCATGTTTATTAGTCTCCCCAGGTGTTTCTTATTAACCACGCCCCCTTGTTATCTTGTTTAGCTTGTTTGTCTGTGTATTTAAACCCCTGTGTTTCAGTTGTTGGCTGTCGGTTGTTGTTTTATGTTACTCCTGTCGTGTTCTGAGTTCCCTGGATTCCCTGTTTTGTATTTGTTTAATTAAATGTGCTTGCGATTGGATTCACTCTCCGTTTCATTCCTGACTGGTTGTAACATATGTAAACTATAGAAACAGTTTGGATGACAGTTACTGTATTGAAATGTACAAAGCTGTGCCGCTTCTGTATGCCATATCAATTTCAAAAGTACAAATTTACACACTACTGTAGGCCTACGTGAGTTATTGATTGAAAGAGAGTGGATAAGATTCAGTTACACTTTTACTAGTGGTCTGACAAAAAAAACTAAACAAACATTACAATATTATTGTGATATAGAAAAGAAAAAGAAATAAGGGCACAAAGGTGAAAATACAACATTAAAAAGGCAAACACAGGAAAGACCCCTTAGGCAGAACTTTGCTTTTGAATGCAGCACTGTATATATGCTTGCCAATTGAAGGTTCATGAGATGCAACTTTGATCTATTTCAGAGAAATGAAAGCTTTAGCTTAAGTTCTGCCAGGAAGACTTAATTACTACGTTTAAGTTTAATTACTTATTACCTTCACATCTATCAAATCACGTCCTTATACTCACTGTATAAAGATTGGTACTTGCACACGTTTGAGTACGCAGACACTGACGCAACAACTCATGGTCTTGCTCAGTCACCAACCAACATGTTTCAGGACACGCATATTGTTTATGATTATCAAGTTACAACGATGAATATGTCCTGCCGTCTCTCCTGCTGCACATCAAAGTTCCCGCATTCAGTGCCGCATCTCCCCATGGGCACAGCAGTCTTCGGAGAGTTTGATCAACCATGGCTTCTCAAGAGAAGTCCTGCTCCTTCTAGGCCCCAAACACCCTGGATAACCCATCAGTTTCCATTCCCATGACATCAAAAGCCTCAAAATCGTCAGCTCAGCCAAATAATCAGGCAAGAAGAGAACTGCAAAATCATCCTCAACGTGTCCAGCAAAAATAACCTAGCTGTCTGCATGGGTGCCATTTGTTCCGGCTTTCAGGTCAGGTTTTCAATGTTAATATGAGAACCCTCTACCATGATTAAACGGAAACACTTCATTTTACAGTACAGTACTTACAGTGTACTTACCTAGAAAGTACTGGGTAATATAAGGTAAGTACATGGGTTAAGGGTAGGTTTAGGGGTAGGTTCAGGGTTAGTACCTAGTTATTACCCAGTTATTACCCAATTATTGTAATTACTATTCAGGTAAGTATTTAACTTGGCTACTCAGCTGGTTCCTACAACAGCGGCAAAGTTCAACTGGTAACTACGGTGACGTGACGTGTTCCTAATAACTGCTGATATGCAGACTGCAACGCATACTGCAACGCTTTAAAACTAAACAACAACATCTCGACAGACCTGGGACTTATGCAAGGATCCTCTTTGTGGACTTCAGTTCGGCCTTCAATACCATCATGCCTGATCTTCTCACAGCCAAACTGACCCAGCTCTCCATACCATCCTCGATCTGTCAGTGGATCTCCAGCTTCCTGACGGACCGGCAGCAGCGAGTGAGACTGGGGAAACACACATCCAGGACTCTCACCACCAGCACTGGCGCCCCTCAAGGGTGCGTTCTCTCCCCACTGCTCTTCTCCCTGTACACTAATGACTGCACTTCTAAAGACCCCTCTGTCAAGCTCCTGAAATTTGCCGACGACACCACTGTCATCGGTCTCATCCGGAACGGTGACGAGTCTGCTTACAGACTGGAAGTTGAACAGCTGGCTGTCTGGTGCAGTTATAACAACCTTGAGCTGAACACGCTCAAAACAGTGGAGATGATCCTGGACTTCAGGAGGAACAGCTCAGAACTCCCCCCACTCACCATCATGAACAGCACTGTGGAAGCAGTGGAGTCATTCAGGTTCCTGGGCACTACCATCTCTCAGGACCTGAAGTGGGACAATCACATTGACTCCATTGTAAAAAAAGCCCAGCAGAGACTGTACTTCCTTCGCCAGCTGAGGAAGTTCAACTTGCCACAGGAGCTGCTGATTCAGTTCTACTCAGCCGTTATTGAGTCTGTTTTATGCACATCCATCACTGTCTGGTTTGGTTCAGCTACCAAATCAGACATCAGGAGACTACAACGGACAGTCCGGACTGCGGAGAGGATCATTGGTGCCCCCCTGCCAACCCTCCAGGACCTGTACTCTTCCAGAGTGAGGAAGAGAGCAGGTAAAATCATCACAGACTCCACTCACCCTGGACACCACCTGTTTGAACTGTTACCGTCAAGACGGAGACTCAGATCACTGGCCACAAGAACATCATGGCACAGGAACAGTTTCTTTCCACAGGCCATTTCCCTTCTGAACAGTTAACACACCTCCCAAGACATATGCCTTTAAGTGCAATACTCCCACTGTTTAGTGCAATATCCCACAACTCAGGTGATACTTATATTTAGATTTATTTATTATAATATTCAAAACACTGTAAATATGTTCATAATCTGTAAATCTGTAAATGTCTATTCTGACTAAACCCAACTGTGATACTTTTATTCTCATATATTTATATTTTTATTCTTTATTCTTATAATTTGTAGTATTATGTTTCATGTTTCTTGTTGTATTTGTATATGTCCACTGGAAGCCTCAGCACCAAAACAAATTCCTTGTGTGTGCAAGCACACTTGGCAATAAAGCTCTATCTGATCTGATCTGATCTGATTCTGATCTGATTCTGATCTGATCTGATTTAAACAGCAGGTCCGGATAGCTAGCCTTAATGTTTGTAACAAGTGTAAGCAAAGTTTGCGTTACTGATATTCCACAGTCCAATGGTAATCTAATAATACCAGCGTCATCGATCCCACGCTCACATGGGCGGTTTGCATTCTAACAACTGCGCAAGTGATTAGGAATAAAATAAGCTTAAGTAACGATACTCGGTTACTAACGTAACCTCGGTTCTCTCTAGAGAGGGAACAAGTATTGCGTAAGTTTAGCTTACGCTACGGGAAAGATTCATCTTCTCGAGATACTGAAGCCAAAAAATTATCCTTAATTTTGTATTCCTTGTCAACGCAGTGCAGCAGCTAGCAGACCTAGAGCAGGCCATCTAGCGTGCTCATTGGCTGCCCTGCGGGCAATTGCTGCAGCCTACCAGTGAGCCCGGCGTGACGTCACGCCCAATGAAGCGCCGCTCGTGCCTTCATAGCGTCACAGCCCGCCAGAATGAGTGTGGCTTAGCGTATAACACTAGGGGCTGTAGGCTGACTTCCCTGGTTTTCGTCGACTGAAGCGAAGTCGCTCGTGGCGCGAGCACGGCCGGTTACGCAATACTCGTTCCCTCTCTAGAGAGAACCGAGGTTACGTTAGTAACCGAGTATCGTTCTCTTACGAGAGGTTCTCTCGTATTGCGTAAGTTTAGCTTACGCTACGGGAACACTTTGTCAACGCCGTGCGCGCCAAGCATCCACATGAGACCCCGAGCTTTCAGGGGAACCCCATAAGTGGAAAAAATAAGGTGGCCAGCCACGCGGGCCATCACTTTTACATAAGCACACATAGGGAATACAGAGCAGCGCGCCGGTCTGTATAGGCACATGGCACATACCCTACTTAGTGCAGCTCAACCAGGAGAGCTGAGTCATGTGAGAGTGATCTGAGCAGGAGATCTGGGCAGAATACACCTCTCCTTCAGACTGACAACAGTTTAGCCTGCAAGGCAGGAACTTCTAGGTTATAAAACCTGACAAAGGTAGACGGGGAGCTCCAGCCCGCCGCTACACATATGTCATGGATAGAAATTCCACTGGACCATGCCCACGAAGAGGCCACGCCTCTCGTGGAATGAGCCCTGATGCCCAGAGGGCATTGCAGACCTTTTGACGCGTAAGCGGCCGCTATAGCGTCTACTATCCATCTGGACAGGCTCTGTTTCGAGGAGGCGAGACCCTTGGTGCGCCCCCCAAACGAAACAAAAAAGCTGTTCATAACGCCTGAAGGAGGCGGAGCGCGTAATGTATAACCTCAGCGCTCTGACAGGGCAGAGGAGATTCACATCACCTTCGCTGTCAGATGCTGGGAGAGCTGACAACGAAATAACTTGCGCTCTGAATGGAGTGCCCATCACTTTAGGGACATAGCCATGTCTAGGTCTGAGGATGACTTTAGAGTCATTCGGTCCGAACTCAAGACACGACGCGCTGACAGACAGCACATGCAGGTCCCCTACACGTTTTACTGACGACAGTGCAATCAGAAAGACGGTTTTCAGTGATAGATATTTCAACCCCGCGGTGTCTAGTGGTTCAAATGGAAAAGCTTTCAGGGCCTCGAGGTCCAATGAAAGATCCCACATGGGAACCGACGGGGGGCGCGGCGGATTCATCCTTCTAGCTCCTCTAAGGAAGCGGATGGCCAACTCGTGTCTTCCCAATGACTGGCCGTGCGTCGATTCTGCGAACGCTGCCACGGCCGCCACGTATACATTGAGCGTGGATGGGGACCTTCCCTTATCCAACAGCTCTTGTAGGAAGGTGAGCAGATGCGCCACCCCGCATGTCCGCGGGTCCAGACCTCTGTCGGTGCACCATCCAGAGAAAACCGACCATTTAGACGCGTAGAGCCTTCTCGTGGAAGGGGCTCTAGACTGCGTGATCGTGTTCATCACTCCTTCTGGCAGGGCAACGAGTACCCGTTGATCAACCATGCATGCAGAGACCAGCGCTCTGGATTGGGATGCCAGATCGTGCCGCGAGCCTGAGAGAGGAGATCTGCCCTCATCGGATTCGGCCACGGAGCTGTATGTGACAGCCCTGCTAGTTCCGGGAACCAAATCTGATTCTCCCAACGCGGGGCTATGAGGAGCACCGAGTGGCACGTTTCCCTGATTCTCTTGATCATCTGTGGCAACAGAGAGACCGGAGGGAAAGCATATAGCGGGAGGCTGGGCCAAACCTGGGCCAGCGCGTCCTCGTCCTTCGAACAGACCGTCGGGCATTGAGCGTTGTCTTTTGACACAAATAGGTCGACTTCCGCTCTGCCGAATAGGCGCCACAGTTTCTGGACCGTTTGGGGTGCAGGGACCATTCCCCTGGGGGAACATTGTCCCTGGACAGTTTGTCTGGGCCGTCGTTCAAATGGCCAGGCACATGCCCCGCCCTCAGCGAGCGCAGGTGCATCTGAGACCAAATAAGGAGGCGTTCCGTCAGATTGCAGAGATTTCTGGATCTGACACCGCCCTGACGGTTTACATAGGATACCACAGACATGTTGTCCGAGCGGACAAGAACATGCTGGTCCTGTATGAACGGGAGGAAGCACTTCAGCGCGTTCTCGACCGCTATCATTTCCAGACAGTTTATGTGAAAACCCTTCTCCTGGTCTGACCACTGGCCAAAGGCCGGTCTGCCCTCGAACAGTGCGCCCCAACCCGAGTTGGACGCGTCTGTCGAGATGACTTTACGATAAGAGATGGTTCCCATCATTACTCCCTGCTGGTACCAGTCGGCCACTAACCAGGGCTGCAGAGCTGCTATGCAGGCCTGAGTCACTCTGATTTTCTGGTCGCCAGACACCCGGCGGGACACGCGAGCATTCAACCAGCGTTGGAGCGGGCGCATGCGCAGTAGGCCCAGCTGGAGCACCGCTGCAGCTGATGCCATACAGCCCAACATCCTTTGAAATGTTTTCAAAGGGAGAAAGCTGCCCTTCTGGAAAGATGCGGCTAGGTGGCGAACACGGCGCGCGCGCTGTGTCGATAAACGAGCCGTCATGGTCACCGAGTCCAGTGCTATTCCTAAAAAGGAAATTGACTGGCTGGGCAGTAATGAGCTCTTGGTCCAGTTGACCGTGAGATCCAAGCTTTCCAGATGACTGAGAAGCACTGTTCTGTGAGATAGCAGTTCTGTCTCTGACTGTGCCAATATCAGCCAATCGTCCAGATAGTTCATTATTCGCAGCCCCTGACTTCTCAGGGGGGCGAGCGCCGTGTCCATGCACTTTGTAAATGTACAGGGTGCCAGGGACAGGCCGAACGGCAGGACGGTGTAAAGATATACCTGACCATCGAAGGCGAATCTCAAAAATTGCCTGTGACGGGGTACTATCTGAATCTGAAAATAGGCATCCTTCAGATCTAGAGAAATAAACCAGTCCCTCAGGCGAACGTGCGCGAGGATTTTCCTGGTCGTAAGCATTTTGAACGGTCTTTTCGCAAGCACTTAGTTCAAATGTCTCAGATCTAGGATAGGTCTGAAGGCTCCGTCCTTCTTGGGTACGAGAAAATATCGGCTGTAAAAGCCTGACTCGCTCAGAGAAGGCGGTACCTTTTCTATAGCCCCTTTGCACAGCAGCTTTGCTATTTCTGCGTGAAGTAGGTGTGCTACTTCCGCATTCACTATCGTCGCGGTCCGGGCTTGAAAGCGCGGGGGACGGCGAATGAATTGAAGTGTATAGCCCTGCTTTATTGTGCTCAACACCCATTCTGAAATCCCTGGGATAGTTTCCCACGCAGCTATGTGAGCCGCTAGGGGGCGAATGGCCTCCGGGTTCAGACCGCCGCCATTTGCGGGCTTGTGAAACTGAACCGGAGCCGAAAGCGCGGTGAGCGCGCTCTCGGTTCTGGGCAATGGCTGCTCGCTGAAAAGCCGAAACCGGCTGATTTATGTGAGATGTCCCAATCATAAGGGATGGGGAACAGTCTTTTGTCATTTTTTTTTTTTTTTTTTTTTGACGCGCGAGCAGCGCTCCAGGCGGGAAAGCTTCCTGTAAGCGTGAGCACGTGTGCGCGGGCATGAGACTTACAAGTGTATTTGATGCCCCAATCATAATGGATGGGGAGCGTTTTATTAATGCCCTGCGTTTTGTGATAACACTTAAACGCGCGGGCGGAGCCTGGGGGGAGGTTAGTGTTTAGCAAGCGTGAACGCACTCAGGCGGGCACGAGACTTACATTCATAACCTGCTTTCTTTTGTGAAACTGACCCGGAGCCGAAAGCGCGGCGCGCGCGCTCTCGGTTCTGGGCAATGGCTGCTCGCTGAAAGCCGAGACCGGCTGATTTATATGAGATGTCCCAATCATAAGGGATGGGGAACATTCTTTTCTTTTTTTTTTTTTTTTTTTTTTTTTTTTTTTTTTACTTTTTGACGCACGAGCAGCGCTCCGGGCTGAAAAGCTTCCTGTAAGCGTGAGCGCGTGTGCGCGGGCACGAGACTTACAAGTGTATTTGACGCCCCGATCATAATGGATGGGGAGCGTTTTATTAATGCCCTGCGTTTTGTGATAACACTTAAAACGCGCGGGCGGAGCCCGGGGGGAGGTTTGTGTTAGCAAGCGTGAACGCACTCTGGCGGGCACGAGACTTACATCCATAACCTGCTTTCTTTTGTGAAACTGACCCGGAGCCGAAAGCGCGGTGCGCGCGCTCTCGGTTCTGGGCAATGGCTGCTCGCTGAAAGCCGAGACCGGCTGATTTATGTGAGATGTCCCAATCATAAGGGATGGGGAACATTCTTTTTTCACTCTTTGACGCGCGAGCAGCGCTCCGGGCGGAAAAGCTTCCTGTAAGCGTGAGCACGGGCACTAGACTTACAAGTGTATTTGACGCCCCGATCATAATGGATGGGGAGCGTTTTATTAATGCCTTGCGTTTTGTGATAACACTTAAACGCGCGGGCGGAGCCCGGGGGGAGGTTTGTGTTAGCAAGCGTGAACGCACTCTGGCGGGCTCGAGACTTACATTCATAACCTGCTTTCTTGATTCTGTAACAGAGCGGGCAGATAGTGGGCACAGACTTGTGGACACATTTCTTATATTCAACACTCGAGCGGCTTTTCTGCGCTTCATGAGAGTGTGCTCTGCGAGGTTCGGAGTGCTTATGTGTAGTGGTGAACACTGGGGCGTGGGCACTTTCATTACACTTACAACACCGACGGCATGAGCCGGACCAGACATTAAATACTCTTTTTGAGATTTTTCTGGGTCGCCGTGAAAACGGCGTTTGTGTGCAGGCGACAGGGTAAACAAACCGGCTCGTTGGCCGCTAATTGAACCACTGCAGTAGCCTGTTTGAAGGGGACTGACAGGGAATAAACTTAAACACGCACGTCTTTTCGGAGGCGATGTGTCTGTTAGTAAGTTAAGCGTGAGCGCTCGTGAGCGGGCACGTAACTTACATTCTTAATCTGACATTATACTCACTTGAGATTTCTCTGGGTCGCCGCGAGAACGGCGGATGTGTGCAGGCGAGCGGGTTGCATTACCGGCTCGTTGGCTGCCAAATACACCACTGCAGTAGCCTTATCTAAGGGGACTGACATGGCGAGACATTTCGACGGCGGCGCGCAAGCCCGTCCGGGTCATGCAGAGAGCTCGAGAGGGCTCTCCATGACGCGCGAACGGGGACGCGAGGGCGGGGTAGCTCTCTTGTAACGTAAAGAGAGCTAGCCGCGTGCTCGGTGGTCGAGCAGAACTGGAACAGTGTTTGTACGAGGGCGCGCGCACGAGTAGTGGGCACGGGACCTACATGTAACACAGATGATGCCCGTCCGGGTCATGCAGAGAGCTCAAGAGGGCTCTGCATAACGCGCGAACGGGGACACGAGGGCGGGGTAGCTCTCTTGTAACGTAAAGAGAGCTAGCCGCGTGCTCGTACGTGTCCCTCGGCCTCATTCTCAGATGCGACGGCAGTGAGGCTCGTGAGCGGCAGCTGCGCGTCGGTGAGGAGAGGCGGGGGGTGTTGAAGGCTTCGAGTCGAGCCCGCAGGGTCGACAGCGGAAGCGCTTCACAGCCGGAAGTGCGAGGCGTCTTAAAAAAGACACTCGCTGCTCTTTTAGAATAGTTTTAGAATAGGTTTTAGCAAGGTAAAGGATACGTCGCCGGATAGCGTAGCTCGCACGGATGGCTGAAGGTGGCGAAGACGGCCGGCTTCCTCAGCGCTCTCCTAAGCTGGCTGTCCGCTGTTCGACGGCGGCGGTGGCTTCTCTCAGATCCAGCGATGCAAAGAGCTCGCTGAAGAGACGAAAATCAGGGAAGTCAGCCTACAGCCCCTAGTGTTATATGCTAAGCCACGCCCATTCTGGCGGGCTGTGACGCTATGAAGGCGCGAGCGCCCTTCATTGGGCGTGACGTCACGCCGGGCTCACTGGTAGGCTGCAGCAGTTGCCCGCAGGGCAGCCAATGAGCACGCGAGATGGCCTGCTCTAGGTCTGCTAGCTGCTGCACTGCGTTGACAAGGAATACAAAATTAAGGATAATTTTTTGGCTTCAGTATCTCGAGAAGATGAATCTTTCCCGTAGCGTAAGCTAAACTTACGCAATACGAGAGAACCTCTCGTAAGAGAACAGAATATTAAACTGGCTTTAAACGCATGCCATAATGCATGCTATTAAGGTGCTTTTTTCCTTAAAATGTAGATCTAAAATTTTAGAAATGTGTACAATCGCTGTAACACACAACCTTTCCAGGTGACTTCTTAATTCTTAATGTTAGAGCTTCATTTTGACCTAAAAATAGGATGTTTTAGGTGAGACGTTATGGATTTGTGTTTACTGTTTTGAGAATACGAGGCATAGTTTCAAGAATTGTTTAAGCAATCGAGAAAAACTGTAATCGTTAAAAGATGGCGATCTTAATTCAAACACCCACCCAATCCGCATGACAATTATTCGGCCATTAAACCTTTGACAAGTTTGATCACACCGATTAAGATCTGAATTGGCGCTTCCCCGGAGCCAGAGAGAGCAGTTGTCAGGTATGAAACAGCTTTGCAGTCTTTTCAACCACACAGTATCGCTATTTCTTATATAATCATTTAAATGATCACAGAAGTGATACGTTTATAGTTCGAATATAAACACTGATGTATATGACATCTATATGGTATGGCCATCAAAATAGAGTAAATAACCATTTGATAGTAACTTGATTCTACAAATAAAGAGTATCAATTACATGTTTACACAAATAAGTGGCAAGTGACTGTGACAAGTGACTGTTAAAAAATGTATTTGTCATTGAATCAAGTGATTTGTTCAAAACGGCTGATTCATCCCGAAGTGAAACTAGTCTTTATGAGTGAGTCATTGAATCATTCATTCAAACCGATTTTTTTTATTCTTTCAAATCAATTAAATATTTTTAAAAAGGCTGCAGTAATTAACATTTTGTTAGAACATCTAGTTAATAACATGTTATTTTGTTCAGTTGTCTATTCATAATCGATGGAGAATCGGGATCATATTTAAAAACAATGTGATTCTCAATTTATTCAGAATCGTGCAGCTCTAACTTTAGTAAAAACGTTCAGATTTATGTCAATTCACAGTGCAAGAAAACAAAACACTAAAGTTGTATGTTAACAAATACAACTTTTGACCTTAAAAATGTAGTAGTAAATGCTGAACATTAACTAAGATTAGTAAATAGTGTATTGTTCATTGTTAGTTATAGGGATTATAAAGTTAAAGGGATAGTTCACCCAAAAATGAAAATTAGCCAATTATTTACTCATCCTTAAGCCATCCTAGGTGTATATGTCATTCTTCTTTCAGACTAATACAATCGCAGTTATATATATAAAAAAAAAAAAAAATCCAAGCTTCATAATGGCAGTGAATGGCTATATGTCTTTAGAAGTTAATCAAACTGCATCTATTCATTATTAAAGTGAACACGCATCTCCGGTGTTAATATAGGCTAGCTGAAGTGAAGCGATAGATTAGTTTAAGAAAAATATCCATATTTAAAACTTTATCAACTAAAATAACTAGCTTCCGGCAGATGGCTGTACGCATCGATTTACGCAAAAAGACTAACCCTTGAACTTGACGCACAACGTAATGACGAATGCGGTTGCCCAGCCCTGTTAGTTTGAACCACAAGAGGTGTCAATTGCCGTCATTACGTTGTGCGTTAAGTTCAAGGGTGAGTAAATCATGGGCTAATTTTCATTTTTGGGTGAACTATCCCTTTAACAAATGTAGTTCTCGCTCTGTCGGCTCTTGGGCAAAATAATACGCGTGGTCCTCCATTTGTTCAAAATTTCACTACTAACGTTACTACTACTACATCTTCTTTGTGCATATTCAACGTTGTGAGGGTGCAAGTTGCCTCTAAAAACACCAACGAAGAAGAAGCAAAAACAACAGAGTGATGAAACGGTTTAAACAGAAGTTTGTCCGTTTAGGGCTACTGTAGAAACATGGCGACGCGAAATGACGACTTAACATGTAAGGGTTAGCACTAAAGTTCATGGTTGCAGCAACGACAGACACCACGGGAGTGCAAAAGGAGAAGCTCCTTGTGGAAAGGAGAAAGCGGCGCGGCCGCTCTTTCCACGCGTTTTCAGACGTGATATGTGAATGGCCCCTAAGGGGACCGTATGTATGTAGATAGAAATGGCTCATTCTAAGGTAATAAAAACGATTCATATTTTCAAGGTCTTTATACACCACTCAAAACATAGTTATGTATATTATTATGCATTTCTGACAATAGATCATCCTACATTTTACACACTGCACCTTTAACTAAGATTAACTAATTAAACCATATTGTAAAGTGTTACCAGTATATTTATAAATTAACATTAACATGAATAAATTTAATTTTTTTTACTGCCTTAGTTCATGACACATAACACATTTACTATGTAAATGATTTGAATCTTATTTTTAGGTGTTACCAACTTACCATGTTGACAGTGCTTTACAAGGTTTCATTTGACTCTGTGTTATCAGCTAACATAATCTGGAACAAAGCAAACTGAATAAGTATTAAATTGTACAGGTCCTGCCTGTTCTTCCTAGTATTGACTAGCACTACATGCTTGGATTATGCATTTGTCCATTCAATTAGACAGCTGTGGAGGCTAAATCAAATGGAAATAGTGTGAATTGACAACGGTCTGGATTTATACCGACCACAATATCATATATTCCAGCTGATGTGTATTGATTGAACTCCATGCAGGCTCAGGAAGATCGCAGTCTGTATGTATCAGAGGGAATACATGCATTGAGGAATTGGTGTGTGTGTGTGTGTGTGTGTGTGTGTGTGTGTGTGTGTGCACACCATCTTGCCTCCTGAGTGTGATCCATAACTGTACTGATTAGGAATATGGCATAGGTTACTGTTTCTATATTTGTAGGATACTAATGATAAGGCAGATGACCTGGCAAATAATTTGCAATAATTAAAGGGGTAAATTGGACATCGCCAGAGACTTGTTGCTTGTTGTTTGTATTAATGTTGTCCATATTATCTATATTGGCCAAGATATTTAATTGTTCATGCTCATTTTCTCTATTTGCACATTTAGATAACCTTTTCCATCATTTAACACTAAAACTCTAATAGTTTAATAACACTGTTAAATGCAAATAAAATAAATTGTTCATACTTTACATTATAATGTAATGTATGAACAATTTCACTAATATAACTTTAAATTATTGGTTTTTGCCTAAATTCACTAAAATAACTTTAAATGATTATTAATTATTTTTTGCTTTTCTGTTTTATTTTTTCAACTTTGACAAAATAGCGTAGAACTTAAAACTGGCCATTTCTCAGTTATCAGCCACAACATGAATGATCAATTTATAATTTTAGCCAGAATATTAATATATGTATAATTAAATTATTAATTTTAATTTCTAATGTGTACACACATGCATTTTTGTGGTTGTTTTTACTTCCTTGACCCTACTCTGAAGCCAAGGGTTGACAGCACATCAAATACAAGTACAAATAACAAGAAAGACTATTCATATCCTCATCAAAGAAATCATTTATGGCATTTGCTATAACGGCATGAAGGACTTTGTGATCTGTTTTGATGGCAGGATCATGACAAATTATGTGTCTCTTTGCTTCTGCAGCAATCCCTGAGACGTCTGATGGAAAGTCTGTTTTTCATTTTGCAATTCTTTCAGCCTCACAGTGTAGAGCCTCAAAATGTCTAGAAGAGGTGTATGAGAGAGAGGACGAGTCTTTAGGGAACACTGCGAGTAAGATGAATGAGGTCCATTTGAAAGTCAAAGATGACCACCCTCCCATCGCACACCACCAGCCACATAACTATTACCATACCTGACAATGTCTGCACACAAAGTACTTCAGCACTAATTACAGCCCTAGTAATGGGAAATATCAGCAAAAGAGTCTCCATACTAATAAAATGATAATAAATTATTAAATAATTATAAACTGTATGCTTAAATTTGTGAAAAAAATTTGCATTATTATTCAGCATATTCAGAATATGGTGACTATTTGTTAATAGTCAGAAATCTTTTTTGAATATCTAAATCACCATTCTGAAATGTCATTATTAGCTTCTCAAACCTGTTTTTTTTTAACTATGGCTGCTATTTGTTAAGTAGTTCCCTTTCAAGGGAACTCGAGCTGCGTTTGAGACGCGGTGGGAACGCTCTGCGTGATTACGTCGTGAAGCACGTGTAAAATCAGTCCAATGGAAGCCCGCTACGACATAGGTTACGTCATAGACCAGGAAACTATAAAGCAACCCTGAAATCAGACCGCGATAGCTTCTGCACCTTCAGCAAGCGCTCTCTGTATATCTGTCCTTGTCTATTTATTGTTGTCTGTCAAGCCCCTTATATATATATATATATATATATATATATATATATATATATATATATCACTATGGCGAGCAAGCAAAGTTATAAACCTTGTGTTGTGCCCTGCCCTCGTTATATCACGGGTGGGGACACACATCCTATGTGTATTGCTTGTTTGGGAGTGGAGCATGCCCAGTCAGTCCTCGAGGGGGCTGACTGTGAGCATTGCTTGAGTTTGTCTATGAAAACTCTCCGCTCTCGCCGAGCGTTCTTTGAGGAGGACGGTTCGGTTCGCGCTCCCCGAGGTGCGGGTCCCGCTGCTGCCGAGGCACAGCGTCGAATTTCATCTTGGGGTTCGCAGATGGATCTAGTAGCGGGGTTTGAGACGGGCCCCGCCCTTTCTCAGCCCTTACCTACTGGATTCGGTGTCTTTGCCCAGGAAGGAGCCCGCTCTGCGGCTTCTCCTTCCCAAGCTGAGGCACCAATATTACGGCTATCCAGTTCTGAGGATCTGGATGTCGTTAGTATGGGGGATATTGAGTGTTCGCCAGCTCATACCCCTGCTGATGAGGAGCTTATGGAGGTTTTATCTCGTGCTGTTACTAAATTAAATATTGAGTGGCCAGCCGATGATTTCGATGTTGAATCTAGAAAGAGTCTTTTAGATGAACGTTATTTACCATCTAGATCACGACCTCCTCGTCGTGAACTCCCGTTTTTTCCCGATCTCCACGCCGAGGTTTCGAGATCGTGGATTAAACCGGCGTCTTTCAGAGTGCATAACCCACAAATTAAGAATTATAGTAAAGTTCAAGGGATTGATCATTATGGTTATTTGACTATGCCTCGTGCTGAAGACACACTAGCGAGCTATCTCTCCCCTGAGTCTTCTTCTTCTCTGAAAGCCCCGACGTTACCCACCAAACCATTAAAAAATACATCTTTGTTGGTGGGTAAAGCGTATTCGGCAGCAGGTCAGGCCGCAGCATGTTTGCACACTATGTCGATTCTCCAAGCGTACCAGGCTGACCTGCTGAAGGACATAGACGATAGTGAGGAAGTTAGTGCTGACGCAATTCGAGAATTGCGTCGCACGACAGATTTATCTCTCCGAGCCACCAAGGAGACGGCCAAGTCTGTTGGCCGCTCTATGGCAGCCTTGGTGGCCACGGAACGCCATTTATGGTTAAATTTATCAGAAATAAAAGATAAAGATAGATCTGTTCTTCTGGACGCACCGCTGTCACCTACAAGTCTGTTCGGCGATGCTATAAATTGTGTCGCCGATAGGTTTCAAGAAAATAAGAAACAAGCGGCTGCATTTCAGAGGTTTCTTCCTCGCCGGTCTATTGTCCCCGAGGCTGCTCGTAGTATAAAGTCTGAGCAGCCTCATCCGTCTACGAGCTCCGCTCACAGAGTTCAACAAAAACAGAGCGTCACCGCTCGGGCACCTCCTCAATCTACGGTTCCTGAATGGCGCTCGCAGCCCAGACCTGTTAGGGGTAGACAAGATCTGAGGACTGTTATCTCTAGGAGAGCTTGGGCTAAGAAGAAGTCCTGACGCCAAGGCTATCAGGCTTCTGAGGGTGGTCCCCTCCAGGGAGGAACGGTTCCGAGGAACCGTCCCTCCTTGGCACCCTCCGGGGGGCGACTCTCCGAGGAGAGCCGCAGCGCTGCCACTTCGGTTGTTCCCTGCCGGTTCGCCGCTTCAGGGCACCGAGGTGTCAGCGTCCCCGTGCAATCCTCTGAGGAGGGTTGTAGAACGGTCAGTTCGGTTGTTCCCTGCCGGTTCGCTGCTTCAGGGCGCCGAAACGATTGTTCAATCAAATCCAGAGGCCAGTCTCGAGAGACTGGTTCCTTATCGGAATTTCTGGCAGCGTGGAAACTTCTGCCAAATATTTCTCTATGGGTCCTGCACATAATAGAAAAGGGTTACAGAATTCAGTTCGGTTCTCGTCCGCCCAGTTTTCAAGGAGTCCTCCCCACGGTGGTGGACTCACAGCAGGCTCTGGTAATGGAGCAAGAAGTACTGACACTTCTTGAAAGGGAGCTATAGAAAGGGTTTCTCCTCCCAGCAGAGAGTCAGGGTTTTACAGCCGTTACTTCATTGTTCCAAAGAAGGATGGAGGGCTGCGTCCTATTCTAGACCTGCGCCAGTTAAACAGCAGGGTTCAGAAACTCAAGTTCAGAATGCTTACACTCAAACAGATTGTATCACAAGTTCAGTCCGAGGACTGGTTTGTCACAATAGACTTGAAGGACGCGTACTTCCATGTATCTATCCATCCTCATCACAGGAGGTTCCTGAGGTTTGCTTTCGGGGGCGAAGCATACCAATATCGGGTTCTTCCATTTGGTCTAGGTTTATCTCCCCGCACTTTTACAAAATGCGTGGATGCAGCTCTGGCTCCGTTGAGACTCCAGGGCATCCGCGTATTAAATTACATCGACGATTGGTTGATTTTAGATCAGTCAGAGCAGGTGGCGGTTCAGCATCGAGATGCTGTTCTGTCCCACATAAAGAGTTTGGGGTTGCGGCTAAACACCAAAAAGAGTGTGCTCCTCCCTGCTCAGAGGACCACTTTTCTAGGTGTAATTTGGGATTCGACCACAATGCAGGCACGCCTGTCTCCTGCTCGTATTTCTGCGATTCTCACAGCCGCAAAGAATGTGAAACTAGGCCAGTCACTCACTGTGAAACAGTTTCAGAGACTGTTGGGTCTCATGGCAGCTGCGTCCAACGTTATTACTTTTGGCCTTCTGTACATGAGACCCCTGCAGTGGTGGCTCAGGACCAAGGGGTTTTCTCCGAGGGGAAATCCGTTCCGCAAGATCAAGGTCACGCGGCTATGCCTTCGTGCCTTGGCCTTGTGGAAGAAACCTTGGTTCCTCGCCCAGGGCCCAGTGTTGGGGGCTCCTTGTCGACGCGTCACGCTTTCGACGGATGCTTCCCTCACGGGATGGGGGGCGGTCATGAGTGGCCGCTCGGCGCAAGGTCTGTGGCAGGACCATCAATGTTCCTGGCACATAAATTGTTTAGAGTTGATGGCGGTATTTCGAACACTCAAATATTTCCTGCCAGACCTGAGAGGCCATCACGTGTTGGTCCGCACAGACAACACTTCGGTGGTCTCCTATATCAACCATCAGGGGGGTCTGAGGTCACGTCACCTTTGCAAATTGGCCCATCAGATCCTCCTATCGGCCCAGGGGAAGTTACTGTCGCTCAAGGCGGTATATATTCTGGGGCGTCAGAATGTGGGAGCAGATATTCTGTCGAGACAGGGGCTGAGGCCCGGGGAGTGGAGACTTCACCCAGAAGTGGTGGAGTTCCTGTGGGAAAAGTTCGGTCGTGCTCAGGTAGACCTTTTCGCATCATCAGATTCAACCCATTGTCCCATGTGGTTCTCTCTAACGCACCCAGCTCCTCTCGGTCTGGATGCTATGGTGCAGGTGTGGCCGAGGCTGCACCTGTACGCCTTTCCCCCGATATCTTTGCTTCCGGGGGTTCTGGAGAGGGTTCGCCGAGAAGGGGCTCGTCTGCTACTAGTAGCCCCTTATTGGCCGACCCGAGTTTGGTTCTCGGACTTGGTGTCTCTTCTGGACGGCTCCCCCTTGGAGATCCCAATCAGGGTGGACCTCCTGTCTCAGGCCGGGGGCACGATATTTCACCCTCGGCCGGATTTGTGGAAACTGTGGGCCTGGCCTCTGAGGGGGCCAGGCTCAGGGAGACCGGTCTTTCGACCGATGTTGTAGAAACCATTCTTCAATCCAGAGCTCCTTCCACGAGAAGGCTGTATGCGCTAAAATGGAAACTTTTCACCACGTGGTGTGTTGAACGTCAGTTAGATCCTGTTAACTGCCCTGTTGGTTCAGTTCTTGATTTTCTGCAAGACCGTTTCTCGGCCAGGTTATCTCCTTCCACCCTAAAGGTTTACGTGGCGGCTATATCTGCCCACCACACCCCTCTGGGGGGTACTTCTATTGGGAGAAACCCTCTAATTACTCGCTTTCTCCGTGGTACATTGAGGTTGAGACTTGCACTGCACTCTAGAGCACCGGCTTGGGACTTGGCCATTGTACTCGAGGGTCTGGCTTTAGCTCCCTTTGAGCCCATCGAGGAGGTTTCTGAAAAGTTCCTCACTCTAAAGACTTTATTTCTCCTTGCTATCTCATCTATCAAGAGAATTGGTGATTTACATGCTTTGTCGGTTGCTCCTTCATGTCTGGAATTTGCACCTGGTATGGTGAAGGAATTTATCTACCCCAGGCCGGGTTATATTCCTAAGGTCCCACTGAATGTTGGATGCCCAATAGTGCTGCAGGCCTTTTATCCTCCACCCTTTAATACCCCTGACCAGGAACAGCTTAACCTGTTATGTCCAGTCCGGGCTTTAGATGCCTACGTTCACAGAGCTGCCATGTGGCGTAAATCTGAGCAACTATTTGTTTGTTTTGGGTCACTCAAGAGAGGATGCCCTGCATCTAAGCAGGTTATGAGTAAATGGATAGTCGAGGCTATTTCATTGGCTTATGAAGCGGCCGGACAGCCTTCACCTATGGCTGTGCGGGCCCATTCTACTCGGAGTATGGCGGCCTCTATGGCCTTAATTTCGGGAGTTTCCCTTCTTGACGTATGTAATGCGGCAGGATGGTCCTCTCCGCATACATTTGTCAGGTTTTATGACCTTGACCTCTCCACTCCTGGGGCGAGGTTGCTTGCTTCTTAGTGTGCGCAGGACCTCACACAGAACGGGCATTTGTCATTATGGCGTAGTGGGTATAGGGTTCCCACCGCGTCTCAAACGCAGCTCGAGTTCCCTTGAAAGGGAACGTCTCAGGTTACGTATGTAACCCTGGTTCCCTGATAGGGAACGAGACGCTGCGTTTGCCTGCCATACTTTCTGCATGCCCTGATCGACTTGCTTCAGGTTTTTCAGAAGCTATCGCGGTCTGATTTCAGGGTTGCTTTATGGTTTCCTGGTCTATGACGTCACCTATGTCGTAGCGGGCTTCCATTGGACTGATTTTACACGTGCTTCACGACGTAATCACGCAGAGCGTTCCCACCGCGTCTCAAACGCAGCGTCTCGTTCCCTATCAGGGAATCAGGGTTACATACGTAACCTGAGACGTTTTCTCTATTAACCCCATGTAAAAGAGTTCGCATGTGTGAATGTGAAGGAAGAGAGAGAGAGAGAGAGAGAGAGAGAGAGAGAGAGAGAGAGAGAGAGAGAGAGAGAAAGATAGAAACATAGAGAGAGAGAGAGAGAGAGAGAGAGAGAGAGAGAGAGAGAGAGAGAGAGAGAGAGAGAGAAAGATAGAGAGAGAGAGAATGCCCCTAATCTCCTCTGATTCACTTTGACATGTGAATGACATGGTGAATGGTTACCATGGAAATAAATGTGTAAAATTTATGCATGCACCTTTTTTTCTGTCTCAGCCAAAAAGAGGGAGATTTTGCTAATGGGGTGTAAGTGCTACTGGTCTCTCTCTCTCTCTCTCTCTCTCTCTCTCTCTCTCTCTCTCTCTCTCTCTCTCTCTCTCTCTCTCTCTCTCTCTCTCTCTCTCTCTCTCTCTCTGTTTCTCTTTGTGTATGTATTTAAATGTGTGTATGTGTGTGTGTGTGTGTGTGTGTGTGTGTGTCTGTTGCTGTGTGTATCTTTCTCTGGGCTTAGTGCCCATTGTATTGTGTTGTTCTTAGGCATCAAAGCATGTTAGCATGATTAACGGTGATGCCACGGTATGAAAGCACAACAATGTAAAGGCTGGCTTTTAAAACTAGCCTCATTCAGCGTAAACCTCCAATTATCATATAACATTTGACGTTTTGCCACGTTTTTATTGACATACACTGGATTTAAAGTAAGGAATACACAAGAAAAAACTAGCTAAATAATAACGCACACACACACACATACAAACACACACACACACAGACACAGACACACACACACACACACACACACACACACACACACACACACACACACACACACACACACACACACACACACCACACACACACACACACACACACAGACACACACACACTCATGCACAGAGGCACAGAACAACCCCCAGGGTGCAATTTTAGTATTTTGGTTTCCTGCATGAATTCCAGGAATTGTGTAAGTATGTGTATATGCTGGTGAAACAATGAGCATTACATCCATCATTACATTTTCTAAGGGCATTATTTCAACTTCTCTTAGCCACATTTAACGGCCTTATTTTTACTGCCACATTCTTAGATTTCAAAGTAATAGCTCATATCCAAAAATGCTTCTCTAAAGTCCTGCACATCATAAAATAAATAGTTTATGCTGCAGTGCAGGACGAAAAGAAATTCTGTTTATGAAATCTGCAATTGTGGTCAGAAATTAGATGTTTTACTTGCTTTTAAAACCTGTCATTACAGCCTTCATAATGCTGAATCATGTATAAATGATTCAGTAGCGTCTAACTGCAATAATATCTCTGACTGCAATACTCAAGTATTTCAAACATGTTCTGCTCCTCTCTCTGAATTTATCAGCTTGTTAACCTTTAGATCAGCAGTCAGTGAGAGAAGAAATCTGATCCAGCAGTTCTGTACACAGGCTCTTTCTTTCTCATCCCCAGGCAATTGAGTCTCTTCATATATAATGGGCACAGCAGCAGCGTAATATAATTCTTAGATATTTATTTTATGATATAATCTGCTGCGTGAATAGTGCTGATCTGAATTAATAATAGTTCTATTCTAAGGGTTTTTATAGGTATTTCAGTAGTGTGTGGCTCGGTTCACCATTGTTTTTTAAACAGAGTATGAAATGGGCAAGATTTCCAATTAATTAAGAGTACAGTCCATCTTATACCAGAAATTATTATTGTGAAAAATATGAGAGACATAGAAAGGCATAGAGAGAGAGAAAGGGAGATATGGATAGAGAGAGTAAACCAATGACTGTCCAGAGCCATTAGAATGAGGGATATTTCAGCTTGACTGAGCAATTCATTTTCAGCATGTCACATTGAATTTTCTCAATTCTAAAAGTACTCCTCACTTTTTTCTTATCCTTTCAGATGCTGAAATATTGCTTCCAAACTCACTCACACAAATACACGCACCAAATAGTTCTGCTTGCTTAGATTGTTAATCACAGTGAACATGAAAATACATTTGCATATGTAAAGCATATTGTTAAGACGTTATTTATGATACATGGACAATCATGGACATCTGAATGAAAGTTCAAGAGGAGCATGTTCATCTAATCACAACCAAAGGATAACCAAAAATAAAAGTTTGCTTACATCGCTCCAAGTGAACCACCAAGGTTATTAATATTATAGTTTTGAATTTAGTTTTATGTAGGCTGTAGTTTTATTTTATTTTTCATGTATACTATATGACTGTTAGTTTGATGTGTTTCAGCATTTAAGTTGTAATTTATTACGTTTTTTTTTATTTTTTTATTTTTTTATTTTTTTATTTTATGCTGCTAGAGTTAATGTCATGATTAGCCACGCACTTCCTGGGTTTACTTGGACTACATTTCCCATCATACACCTCCCTGGACTGATTACACCAAACACCATACACCTGCACTGCACTGATTGCACACACACCTGCACTTCATTTACACACACATAAAAGCCACTTCCACACACCACTTCTCTGCAAAGTCTTGATCTGCCCCGGCCATCATTTCTAAACGTTATCTTACCGAGTTTGAGTCCTGTGTTTGGCCTGTGGATTGTTTATGGTAGTTGACCCTTCTCTGCCTGCCCTGACCCTGCACTATTTACTGGACTCTGATTCTCTCTGCCTGCCTCGATCCTTTGCCTGTCTACCTGGTTTGTCTCAGCCTTGCCTTCTCTGTTCTGTTTGCCACTGTTTGACCCTGCCACTGTTTGACCCTGCCACTGTTTGACCCTGCCTATTTTGACCTTTCTAATAAATGCTGCGAATGGATCCCCTTGCGTCTGCGCCATTATTACAGTTAATGCGTTAACTGATATAATTCTGCTTTAAATTACTCATTGCCATCTAGTACCTATTATTTCTAATATTAGTGAAATGATAGGGGCGGCAGTGGCTCAGTGGTTCATGTAGGTTGTCTACAAACCGAAAGGTTGGTGGTTCAAATCCACCTGACCAAGTGTCGAGTTGTCCATGAGCAAGACACCTAACCCCAACTGCTCCCGACGAGCTGGGTGGCGCCTTGCATGGCTGACACCGCCGTCGGTGTATGAATGTGTGTATGAATGGGTGAATGTGAGGCAAATATGTAAAGCGCTTTGGTGGCCATTCGGTCTGTGAAAGCGCTATATAAATGCAGTCCATTTACCAGTCCATTTAGTGTCATCTTCATGTTTTAATGCATTTTTAATGGTTAAACAATTAAATATCTTTACGTGTATGACGAACAATAATTTGTGGCCTTTTTCTTTTCTTTTTGCACATCTATTTAATTATGGTTTCATATTGCTGTTTGTTTGTTTTTTTTTTCAATTTTTTTTTTCATTTTAGTTAACAAATGTTTTAATTTTATTTTTGTTAATGACAATGGGGGGTATTTGGAGCTAGAGTCAAGTTATGGAGCAAACTAAAAAAATCTTTATCCAAAATGTTTTAACCTTTGTCTCGCAAAATTGAAAAGAACTTGTGAAACCATGCATAAACATAATGTATTTTTCATTTATATCAATTGTATTGACAATGTTTAATTTTCTCCAGGATATTTTTTTGTTGATTTTGGCTGAGTGGCTTGCACTCTACAATATAATATCTCCTATCTCTCTTTCTCTTCCTTATCTGACTTCCCTCTCTCTCCTGCTCTCTTTTTCCTCCTGGTAGTCAGACAGTTGTGACAGGCCTGCTTCTGTCTGACTGATGTTACTGAGATGCCAAATGGGAGCGAGAATGGCAATTATGTCAAACTGCGCAGAAACATGTGTCTGTGTGCGCCGACCCACCTCGCTGCACCTGATCACTCTAAATAACTCTGAACACAGGTATTCTGTGCCAGTGGCAGTGAAAGAGATCCTGCAGATTTGTTTTCCTAACTCTCCCTTCTTTTTCTTTCCCTCTGTATTTTGTTTTGTTTTTTCTTTACCCCTATGGCTCTTCAGTCCGCAGCCTTGAACTATCAGAATAAATAACCCACATTTTTTCTATTTGCGAGAAGCTTTTAAAGTGTGGTATGAGAGAGGACTGCATTGATACACCACTATATGTATGATTATATGTATGATTGCGTGTGTGTGTTATATGCTGTCTCTCAGAACGAGACAACAGCATGCAGTGCTGTAAATTTAAAAATAGCAACCTGCAAATACATAGTTATGCTCCAACCACAAAGTGGAACAGTGGACTAAATGAGATCTAGAGCAGATTGTAGGAACATTTCACAAGAGAGACACACCAAGTGGAGCACAGGGCAGAGCATTTATATTCCCTTAAGTGCTAGAAAGAAAAGAAAGAGTACTGTATAGAATATAGTATGGCAGTGGTTTCCCAGTAGGGCATGTCTGTTTTTACAGAAAATAATAATAATAAAAATAATCTCTGATTTAAAAATAATGAAAAATAATCTCTGAAAATAATCTGTGCTGATTTTCCTGCAGATCCACTGGCTGACAGCACTTCCTGGCACTTGGCCAGTAACATGCAGGCTTTAGGATTTGTTCATTTCTGCTACTTATTATTGGGTGGGGGTGTGACAAAATTGTTACCGAGGTTTTGAACACTTCTTAAGACTGAATAATTGCTAGTAAGCAACAACACAGAAGAAAAACAATAAAGGTTTGAAAGTTTGGTGTGAGAGAGAGAGAGAGAGAGAGAGAGAGAGAGAGAGAGAGAGAGAGAGAGAGAGAGAGAGAGAGAGAGAGAGAGAGAGAGAGAGAGAGAGAAAACAGGGAGAAGACGACCATGAGAGAGAGAGAGAGAGAGAGAGAGAGAGAGAGAGAGAGAGAGAGAGAAAACATGGAGAAGACGATCATGAGAGAGAGAGAGAGAGCGAGAGAGAGAGAGAAAACAGGGAGAAGACGACCATGAGAGAGAGAGAGAGAGAGAGAGAGAGAGAGAGAGAGAGAGAGAGAGAGAGAGAGAGAGAGAGAGAGAGAGAGAAGACGATCATGAGAGAGAGAGAGAGAGCGAGAGAGAGAGAGAGAGAGAAAACAGGGAGAAGACGACCATGAGAGAGAGAGAGAGAGAGAGAGAGAGAGAGGGAGAGAGAGAGAGAGAGAGAGAGAAGACGATCATGAGAGAGAGAGAGAGAGAGAGAGAGAGAGAGAGAGAGAGAGAGAGAGAGAGAGAGAGAGAGAGAGAGAGATTCTCTTTTTGAATCTTGGCTAACATCCAGCTGAAGGTAATCTCTGTTTCTAACCCGCTCTCTCTTCAAGACATATAAAGACTCAAGAAAATTACACTTTTGAGATTGTCCTCTAGAGGTAAATCACATAGTATGAAATAGATAATTTGCAAACTGTGTTTATATTTAGATCAAATCATCCTGGTGGCCTGTTACCTTTTTGTAGAATATTTGTTTTAAATCTCATGACCAATTAGTGTCATAAAAAAAAGCACCTGTTACCATTTGTTATTTTTGGTCCTACCCTGGGACGTGGTTAATTTTAGTCTGTTTTGCAATACACGCTGCATTGTGTGTTCCTGTCTTTTATATTTATATATTTACAATAAGATTTGCATACACAATTCCTACATTATTTCAACAGAACATTTCAATGTAATGACATCATGTCATATTAAGCTATGAAATGTACAAATTGCTGAAAGTGATGCATTAAATGACACTTAAAATATAAAATATGTTTACAGCTGTGGGAAGGCACTGTTATTTTTCTGTGATTAGTAATGCATCTTACATTCATAAAGCCAATATTTCATTGCTGATAGATAAATATTTATCACATTCTCATATATATATATATATATATATATATATATATATATATTTAAACACCTGTGGTTGAACTATGGAAGCCAGAGTCTGTCATTTCAGAAGAAGACTAATGAGAGATCACTTTAGCCTTTTGATTGATAGTGAATATGATCTGTAAGAGCCAAATATTCCCCTTGAGTAGATCATGAGCATCACTGACTGCGATGCTTTCTGAGCACTGTGCCAGTTCTCACAGCCCTGCACAGTGGGGCACAAGTGACAAGTGACAAGGTCATTTGGAAGTATTTATGACATGTTTATGGGGCAAGAAAATTCACATTCCTACTTCCTCTTCTTGTACTGTTTATCCACTGTGCAAACCTAAGTGCTGCCACATCTCACATTCCCATTTCCCGTCTTATCTGATGGGATTTCCAACAACACTTAGAGCCAAGGCTAGTGCAAACACACACACACACACACACACACACACACACACACACACACACACACACACACAAAAGAAAGTATTGTAACTCGTTTTTCAAATGGTCGAAATGAGGTTTGAGAAATGAAAGAGGGAAAGAGCAGGATTCCAAGTAAATTCTAAAATGATCTATCTATCTATCTATCTATCTATCTATCTATCTATCTATCTATCTATCTATCTATCTATCTATCTATCTATCTATATACTTCTTATGACAATATCACATAAAAAATTAATTTACTGAAATATATTATAATGAAAATAATGAAAATTCAAGTTTAAGGCAACATAGAGAAATAAAGTCATGGCAGAATGAAACACGTCATTATATGCTGATAGAGAAGCACACTGAGGCATATAATGTAATTACTTCCCAACTTTCACAGTGTGTCAATCACGCCACTATCTGCTTATGCTTTAATGGGATATTGAAATGTCCTCTCAGCTGAGAGGCAATGAAGGCTCCTGCTAATTAGTATGAACGAGGAGCGTTAAAATGAGTAATGCTGTGGAGGACAGGTTTTAATTGAGAATAATATAACGCTCTATCCCTCAAATTCATCAAAGCCACACACTAATTGCTCATCAGACTAATGTTGCAACAGACCATGTTTTACTTCCTGTACGTTTTTGGACTAAGAAAGTTTCTTTGCTCTAATTAATGTTAGATAATTACAGTGACATTTTAGAGTAGGGTGACTTACACATTTTATAAGACAGTGTTTAACTGAAATTAGGAGATAAGTAAATTACTAATTTAGTAATTACCTGTGGTGTGGTAATGACTCCTTGTGTGTCAGTAGTTCAGCTGAACTCTCAGGGCCCTTATCTTAGAAATGGGCAATGATTTACATCTATTTATAATCAACAAAATATCACATTTCTATCCAAAAACTACAACTATAACGTATGCAATGTTTTAATGAATATAACAATGGACAGCCTGTGAAATAGTAATTTATTCATAGCTGTATTTTGCAGTAACAATAATGGTTTTTGAGGACCAAACTGTCTCAATTAGTATGGAAATATCGATCATGAGCAAGTAACAACCAAATTTACATAACAGAATCATAAACATATATTCAAAGGACTTGAATTGGAGAATCTGTTCATTTACATGATTTTCCCAAACGAACCAATTCAAATTCACAATTCAGATCTTAAATATGAGGGTGGACCATTTAGGGGACTTGCTCAGATAACCGAATTCATATATGAATCAGACTTCTGGCACTAGCACTACATATGAGAAGGAGAGCAAGATGAATGCTTAGGTGAGTATGTTTGATTATTTCCAGCAATGTAGCAATTGGTTGTGGAAAAAGTAACCTTTTGAAAAAAGTCAAATTTACAGTACTTTGAAAATAGCTGAACTATTTTCACTATTTTCTACTGTACCAGTTTTATTTGTTTTGAAACCTTGTTCGTTATAAGTAATGGCAAGAACATTTTTAAGGAATGTTGCCTTATTTTGTAGAGCTATAATTGAGTCAGAAAACACAACTAATTCTTCAATCCATATGAGATCTCTCTTATGTATGGCCATATCACAGCACAGATGACAACATTGCAGCCTATTATTACTTACAGTGCATTTCAACAGTGCAAATACAAGAATACAACTGTGATAGCAGATAAAGAGAGTGAGCGAGAAAGATAAATTAGAAAAGGGGGTAGTGAGAAAAAGAAATCACTTTTATCTTTTATCTCTCTCATCATTACTGAATGCTGTAATAGAGGTGATGGCCCCTGAGGCCTCTACGTAAAATGTAAAGACAGCATATCCACACTGCATATTGCAGTATCAGCCATGATGTAGAAGGGAGGGGGTGAGGGTGGTATAGAATCAAATCTCATGAAAACAACATTTGTATAGGGTAGAGTAACTTTATCCTCCTCTGATCCAACGTAGCCTTGTTATACAGACTATAAAAACATTTTCTCAATCGCTTTGGCACCTTTTTCGAAGCAGTCTTAAAATTCTCTAAACTGTAAGTTTAACTGTCACAACTGTTTGCTGGAAAATCAGAACTCTATAGCATAATGTAGTAATTGCAGTAACTCAACAAGAACATTGAATTTGTGCTTCAAAACATATATTGTGGCAGTAAATTGGCTAATGCCACCAAAAAAAAAAAAGTAGTTTTGTCATTGTGTGAGCCATAGTGATCAAAATGTTTAGATGTTTTTCCACCATGGAAATATTTGCTATATTCAAATTTCAAGTTTTTTTCTACTATTTTGTTGACTTTCCATACTATACCAGAATGTCAGTTTTGTCTTGCTTTTGTGTATCAAACTGAGATAGAAACATTTTACTATAGGAAAAGTCAATACAGTACACAAAAAGAAAATTAACATGTGTCTTTATACAAAAATATTTTACATGTAAACTGAAAATTCACAGTTGCTTGTTCATTTTTACACACTCTATTATGTCTTCCCCTAACACCATATAACATTCTTTTATATCATTCTGTTTATCTTCCATGGCAAGCAACTGTGAATTTTTTCAGTTTACATGCAACACATTTCTACAAAAATGTACTTTATGAATACAAATGTATTTAAACACTACTGCTGCTGCTGTTTAGGGTTGCAGTTCCTCTATGTTCAAAAATTGTGATGGGCATATATGAAGGTAAATTTGTAGCAAAACTCGAGAACACGTAGATGTGAATTTGAGAACTTGTACAATAAATATTCGTACTTGTACGCTAAAATGTACACTCACAGCTTCAATGTGAAAATTTGTAAAATAAAAATCTGAACTTGAATCCTAAGATTTGCACTCGCAGACAATAGTCACAAACCTGTATTCTGAATTTGAAGCTGCAGACAAGCAGTCAAAAATTTGTAAAATGCCATTCACAAAAATACAATGACAGACACTAACTTGTAACATATATTTGCACGTATTCTTACATTCACACTCGCAGTACAACCTCAAGTAGGCACTTGCAACTTCTCAAATCTGTCACTGCAATATCAAATTTAATGCCTTGACTTTTGCTACTCTTTTCGCGATTTATTAGATGCAAAACTAACTTGTGCACCTGCAACTCAGTGGTGGCGAGACAGGAAGGGGTGCGGGATTGGGGGTGTTCAAAGGAACCGTTTTATTGGTTGGCGCCTAGCCAATGAAATGGGACTTCTGTTATATGTGATGATGTCACGAAACCTGCTTCTCGGGGACGATCTGAATATGATCTGAAACGCTAAAGGTGTTGTTGTGAGGTGCATACAAATCTTTGTATATTTATTGTTGCATTAAAAAAAATAAAGATCTGAAATGCTAACATGGCTTAATGCATTAGACTGATATTAAAATAAATAAATTATATAATCAAACTCAGTAAACAACACCATACTAATAATGCATAGGCTACTATGTACAGAAAAGCAGATCAACACAGAATATGAACACAAAACATTAAAGACAGTGGTATGAAAAGGCCAAACTCAGGAAACACCATGCCTACTAATAAAGCATAGAAAAGTTATTTGCACATAATATGAACGCAACGCGTTTAATTGTACGTTAAGCATTTCCCTCCCATAGAAAACCAAGAAAACGCTTCATGAGGCTTAATGGACCAACAGTTATAAAAATAAAAAACACACAATTTGTTATTATTAATAAAACTCCCGGCAGCAGGTTTATTTGCCCTAAACACATATTTGCTTTCTTTCATCATATTCTGGGCTCATTGTCTTTTCTGTAGCCTACAAGGCTATGCTTAATTAGTATGGTGTTGTTAACTGAGTTTGATAATATAATTTATTACTTTTAACATCAGTCCATCACAAACGGGTTTCGTGACATCTTCACAAATAACAGAAGTCATATTTCATTGGCTAGGTGCAAACCAATAAAACGGCTCCTTTGAAACACCCCCCCCCCATGGGTGCAGGGAGCAGCAACCAATTTGCATTTAAAGGGACAGACACAAAAACAGTGCGTTTTTACTCACCCTCAAAAAGTGACAATTTGAACATGCTATATAAAATACCTGTGGGGTATTTTGAGCTAAAACTTTACATACACACTCTGGGGACATCAAAGACTTATTTTACATTTTGGGAAATTTGCATCACCCCTTTCACAGACATTACAAACATTCAATGTCAGATTTTTTATGGAATATACATGTATGTCTGGCAGATTTTGATAACAATGCATAATTTTGCATGTGATGATGGCTCGATGAAAGAATGTTTAGAAGTTGCGAACAGTTCACTTAAAATCAACTCATGAGTTTTGATAAACAAGTGGATTAAGTTACTATGCAAATTGTAGAAAATATACTCTTATGCACACATGTGCCAAAACACATGCAATGTGCTTAAATCATTAAGAAATTCAAATCTGATGTAAACCAGAAACTAATTGTTCCTTTGAGAATAGAGCCAAAGCGATTGAGAAAAACTGTAAGATTCAAATGCATCAGTTTAGAAATAGAAACACTCAAAAATCAGCTACACCCAAGCACATCAGTGATCTCAGTGACATGGGAGATACATCATTTAATTTTCAGTTACTTTTTAGATTCTTACTCAACTCTGCAGTGCGCCCTTATAAAATAAACATGGTAAATATTTTAGACCCTGCCTTTGGTTATATGACTGCATTGATGATAGCAAATGTATCAGATTCTTTTTCTGAAGGGCTTTTGGACATGTGACACCAGCCGAACAACACTTTGTTCAATGACAATTCGACTTTATTGCATTACAAAGGGGAGAGAGATCAAAGACCTCCGTGTCTGATAATGAAGACTGAAGGCCAAGCCAATCGCACAGACCCAACAGCCTGAGAATATTACTGATATGAATCCATGTATAATTGGAAATAAGCTTGATCTCTAAGAAGACTGTAGCTGAATCTTGAGTATCTGTTCTATACACAGAGCAGCAAAACTGATTTGTCAGTTTGCCAAGGTCACAGCAGAAGACGCTCTTCTTAAGATTCATAGCAGAGAATAATTTGGAGCTCTGGGTGGAAAAGTAATGCTGTGGGTCACATGTCCGAGGCCCAGATGACAAGAGTCATTTTTAACAAATGCAAAAGGATATGTAGGCTGCTATAAGATAAATTACAAGGCAATATACAGTACATGATTGACTTTATAACTATATTGTGAAAGGTGTCATTATCACTTCATATTAGGTTGACCTATACAAATGCAGCTAAAAGATTTGCATTTTTGGAAGTCTTTGGCCTTGTTTTATAATAAGCACAGGAGAACTGAATATTATTGATGCCACTGATGCCTCTTCTTCTACATCCACAGCTGTTCAGTCTAATTTAGAGCACATCGCCACAATGGAGAGATCACAGGCTTAATATGAGGGGCGCATAAATAAAGATTATTAGGTTAATTAATTATTTTGCATTTATTATTCTTTTATACCTCCACATAATTACTGTGGGCTGCTATAATTGAATTTGAACTTGTGCCAGAGTGGGATAATTTGTTTTCAGGTTACCAAATGGTGACAATGTTGCCGGGTGTAGAGGAAATGACATGAAGTGTGAGTGCGGCATAATTCATCTGTGCACGCTGACACCAAACCCACAGAGAGGAAATTAATTCAGTTTCCCTCCTGCTACATGGACAAACAGCATTACACACACAAATAAATAATAACAGAGAATCAAAGATGCCCTGCACACATCAGATCGGGCACATTCATCACCACACCTATCAAACGTAATAACAACAACGTGGAATGTGGAACACCCTCCTTATCTGATCGTCTCTGTGTGTGTGTGTGTGTGTGTGTGTGTGTGTGTGTGTGTGTGTGTGTGTGTGTGTGTGTGTGTGTGTGTGTGTGTGTGTGTGTGTGTGTGTGTGTGTGTGTGTGTGTGTGTGTAGATAACACACGCTCATGTGTGTTTGTCTGTCTGTTCATGCATCTGCATGTTTATTGTATGAGTGTCTGTCTGAGAGGGAGAAAGAAGAAGGAATGATATGCGTATAATGTGGATATACTGCATGCATTTCTTTCCCTTTTGTAAAATCCTTGGGCCTTGTAGATCATTTGAAATGTGAAAACTCATCTTAATTAAATATTTGGTTGTGTTGCGTAATATAGGATTATGCATTGGACAAGACTGAACATTTTCAAAGGGAACACTGTGAATGCAAATGCAATCATGATTGCCACTTACTTTCCAGCTGAGCCTCTGTTTTGCTGGTGGAGTTACTTTCATCTATAGTTCTCTGATTCAAACCCATGCGATTACAGAACTCATTCTAGCCCATAATGCACTATACATGAATGTAATTTTCAAAAAAATTATTAAAGTAACCTTTCAGAAATAAAATATTTGTTTGTTTTAGTTGTGGCACTGCATATGACAACATATAATTTGATTTTAAAGGCAGGGTAGGTAGAAATCCCCAAAAATACTTTTTTCCAAATTTGTTTAAACTGTCTTTATATATCAATGCATAATTAAAATGTAAGTACTCTGGAAAAGAAATTATAAAAATCGAGTGTCTGTAGTCCTCTCAGGACTGCAATAAACACAGCTCATTATTCCATTAACTCCCACCACCTCCCTTCTCGGCTCCTTCCAAAGCCACGCCCCCAAAACACATGAACGCGCGATCCCAGCGATCCCACCTGGAAGAGTCGGACGCGTTTACCAGCGCCGAGCAGAGAGGAGCCCAGTGCATGTAGTGACATCATGTCAGAATCACAAGTAATAAAATAACTAACTTTACCAGTATGAATATAAACAATTAACATGGCTGTTAGTACTCACTATCAAGCTCGCAAAGCGATACTGGTAAAGTTTAAAATATGTTACTTGCTCGTAACAGAATCAAACTAAATATAAGGCAAAGCTATAAATAGCTTCATTGATACACGTGTGCCGTTACTATCAGTTACACTTTGATGAAGGTGAATTTGTAAGATTCATAACATAAGATTGTTTACAGATAAACTGAGTAACATACACTCACCTTCTCACAACTGCATTGCAGACCCAAGATAATATTACACACACACACAACATATATTGTATAACACATACAGATACAACATAAAGAAATATGTAAACATATGTAGAGCATATATCAACAAACCAAACATGAAAAAACGGAGCAGGTATAGTTCACGGTGAACATAGGAACAAAGTTTAGGCAGAGGGTAAAGCTAGGTATAAAAATAGATCCCCTAAACTTTTTAACCTAAAGTTAGATTTGGCGAAATTAAACAAAACAGCTTCCAACTGCAGATAGGCCTATTGCTTATTTATCATCTCAATCATGGCTCACTAACAGTAACTTTATACCAGTCGACACCAAAGTTACACTGCCAGTGTTGGGAAGAATACTTTCAAAACGTATTTCGTTACAGAATACAGAATACATGCCCAAAAATGTAATTTGTAACGTATTCCGTTACGTTACTCAATCTGAGTAACGTATTCTGAATACTTGGATTACTTCCACACTGAATTGCATTGAATAAGTGTAGGAATGCGGTCATCACATCCTGCGTACTAAACAGGCCTATGCTGGTGTGTATTTCTGCATGTTCCAACTGGCTGAATGTGTTATAGGCCCATGTCTCCCTGAAAGTGCAATATATTATAATTTGCTATAGAAGAACAAAGACTATAGTGTATGTTGCGGTCACCGGTGCGGTGATGTGGTGACTCGTACATGTAACATGTAAGGGTGGCGCTGCCAATAAAGCACCTAAAAGCTGTCTCAAAGAACCGGCAAAAGTAATGATTGAATATGTTAGTGTCGGCTGCAAAGATGAAGTTGACGATGCTGACTCGCGATCTTCGCAGCAGCCATAGTGAATGCGCCGGAGAGAAATGCACATTTCATACGGATTACATAAACAGAGAGCAGTCTGTTTTCTTTTGTTATGAATTGTTCTGTTTAAAAGTAGACATGTTTGTGAGGCAAGTAGGCTAGCCTACCTTATACGCTAAGTTTCGGTTCGTTTATGAGACGAGCCCCAGTTCACGCGCTGGCGCCTCCGTGCCGTGATGTCTATTTTCTGCTATAATTACTTCTTATTTTTAAAATCCAGGCAATTGGTTGATGAAACATTGATTCAAATTTAGATAGAATTAATACAAATCGAAATTCACTTTAAAGAAAGGTTTTCTGCATCTGTTTGATGTCCCTGTGGAAGTTTTAAAGCAGTCTTTTAGTGCCGCTTTTACGGAGCGGTCACCTCCGTATAACTCTGTTCATTCCTCATTCTGTGGAGAGCCAACCCTTCTTCATCCGGTGTGGGTTTTACTTTTGGTTTTCGCAGTGTAGCCTAATTCACAGAAGTAGCCTATTAAAACATATTTGGACTAAACGTTAAATATTTTTTGTGTCACGCATGTTTATTTCCCATATTAAATATAAAACGCATGTGTATACAGATATTTTTCTAATGTCTGGACTCCTTTATTAAGGGAGTATGGATATATAAACAGACATTTCAATATATTGGAATTAAATGCATTTTCTGATAATGTATATTTCAAGTTTTGACTGCAAATGATTATGTCCTGGAATTGCTCAATTTTAAAGAATTATTCCTCAACTAGTTTTGTGGTGTACGTCTACGTATTTTATAATGTTAACTTCAAATAATACTAATAGTAATTTAAAGATGTGGTAGCATTGGATCTGGACGGGAAGGATAACTCTGGTGGTTGGAAGGTGAGTGTCGCGATTCTGCCTTCTCACACGCGACACAGGTTCGTGGATCTGAGTGTCGCGATTTTGGTTTCATATTGCATATCCTTACAGCCCTGTAGCTAGTAGCCTACCTGATACAACTATAAAATAGCAAGGTGACCAGTAAAACTACAGCAGACGACTACCCCTGGCTTATTAAAAAAATTATAATAATAACTTTAAGATGCTTCTTCAGGTTGGAGGTGGAGTCTTTGGATGCTGAAAGGAGGATGGTTGCTTGCAAGCAGAGGTTGCACTGCACAGTTATATTTGTTCTCCTTTCTCTTTCTTTAATGTGAAATGCTGTTTGAATTTCCAAGATAGAAAGAAACGCATTCTTGCCCTGGCTTTGTTGCTCCTGATCCATCTCTACCTCTAGGTCCCGCTGCTCCTCTTACGACTCCATTGTGACTTCACTGATCACGCAAACCGCACATTATTTCGTTTTCATATTGGGGCTTCTGGGAAATGCATGGAGTTGCTTTAATTTATTTAGAAAGTGAATAAACTCGTGAAACAGAGAAGTATCGTCATGTAATCCATCGATTTCATCAATGTAACTGTATTCTAAATACCACCTATTTAAATTGTAACTGTAACGAAATACAGTTACTCATAATTTGTATTCTGAATATGTAACGCCGGTACATGTATTCCGTTACTCCCCAACACTGGTCATAGCTAAGCCAGTGTAACGTTAGTTATGCTACGTAACGTTAGGTAGCTATATTAGGTAGCTACGTGTGGTAGTAATACATGCTTCATGAAAAAATAAATGCCATCAAAATGAAAACAGCAAGATTACCTGCCCAGCAGAAATAAAGCCATCATGGAGTCACTTTTCAGCCCCTTGAGATCACTCAGTTGTCGCCACTGCTGGAAAGCCACGCCGATATTGAATCTCGTATGATTTCTTGATTTATCCAAAGACTTTTTGTTCATAGCCTTTTCAAATACTGTCTTCCTTTTTTTTACTTGTTTGACTTCGCTGCCTCTATATGCAGGTACTGAGAATTTTTTATGTTCTTTCTCTGCCATAATTGTTATTACTAGCTTCGGTAGCTCTTCAAACGGGTGCGCGCATTTGGGCTGCTCCTGTATCAGCAGAGGTGGTATCCATGGTAGCGAGGGAGAGTGACAGTTGCCCCAGCCAATCATTTCTTTTGTCCCGAAAGGAATAATGAGCTGTGTTTATTACAATCCTGAGAGGACTACAGACACTCGATTTTTATAATTTCTTTTCCAGAGTACTTACATTTTAATTATGCATTGATATATAAAGACAGTTTAAACAAATTTGGAAAAAAGTATTTTTGGGGATTTCTACCTACACTGCCTTTAATGCACAAAACTCAAAATTATTTCCCAATCATAAACATATTTTTGTCATTGCATCATATAAGTTTATTAATGCTGTAAATCCATATAGCAAGTCTAATGACAGCTTCAGTGTGAGAAATGAGAAAGAGTAACACATAGCTTTTAAAACATTCAGATTACTGTTCTAATTTTCTGCATTATACAGTCTGTAGCCCCTGGTGGTCATTATTGAGAATGCTACAGCTGCTTCAACAAAACATGTTTGATTTGGCTACAGGAACATATGACAGGTATTTTACTTCCTCTCTGTTTCCAATTCCCCCACAGTCACCTTGGATTTAGTAAGAACACTACTAATCTAGTACACTACTATTTTCATAAAGCATTGCTTACTCATAAAAAGATCACGAGAATAGCTGAGCAAGAACGCTGCTTATCCACATGCAAATAATGTGCCTACCATATTTTGTTCAAACCCCTTCTGCTCCTTTTAAATGATGCTGAATTGCACTGAATGAAAGTTCATATGGTTGTCTTTACTTAACTGTTTATATTTACTATGAACCAATAAAATTATGTTCTTTTATGTCATTGTTCTAGTTAATTATCTGTTTTGGTTTAATTGAACTACTTTCTTCAGTTCAAAGTGCAGATTCGTGTTCCTGTTTGAGCCTGGAACTGGGGAGAGGATTTCGTGTTCCCAGCATGCATATTCAATGTTTTAGAACAAGATGAGAAAAGGAGAAAAGGAGAAGAATTGTTAGTGTTTTATGTCCTGTTATGTTGGGATTTACAAGAGATTCTGCGATGTTGAGCTAATGGAAATGAAGATCATCATGAACACTGCATGCTTTAAACAAAGAGAACATATTTAATAGAACTGTTCAGCCATGATGTCGGTTTGTCAACTCAGAAGGCCAATTCACCATGAGTTCTCTCGGGATTCTCCAATGGGTTTTTAGAATAGCATTTTTCTGAAATGAAAAAAAAAAATAGAATGTATGTGGTTAATTAGACAAACATGAACGTCACTTCAGGTAAAGGTTAGCCTATTTTATTAATCACAATGCCATTGCCTCAAAATGCAAATTCTTCCAGGTTTTAGGACTACAAACTCAACAGACAGTGAGTATGAGATGGTCTCCTCTTCTGTGCGCTTCCACCAACATCATACACGTGTTATATATATATATATATATATATATATATATATATATATATATATATATATATATATATATATATATATGGGTGATTCTGCAACTACGGGCACTTTTAAGTCCCAGCAGTGAAATTTTAGATTTATGTTAAAATTTGTCATTTGATGTTTCATAAATATATTCACAGTGCCATTACACACATTGACAAAAAATATAATTACTGATTAATGTGATTAAATATAATATTATGAAGCATTTATAGCTCAAAACACCATTTTTGTTAATGTCCCACACCTGTGGTCTCAATGTTGAGATACATAAAATAAGCTAATTTAATTACAATTTGACATTATTTCAAATGGAATTGTTTAATATACAGATTCATTTACAGTATCTTAAAATTCTTTGTATTATTAATTGATAATTTTTATGATTTTTTAACTAAATGTGCCTGTCCCACACTTTTGAGTCCTTACCGCAACAATGAAAAAAAGCTTTTGTTATGAAATTTTATCGAACACAAACAAGTCTAGTTTCTATTGAAACAGAAATTATCACTTGAGCACATTGCTGACAAACTGGGCCACCACACTACCTCACTCACAAGATACCAAAAAAATAAGGTAAACATCATCTTTTCTGCTCTAGTATTTATTGTGCGTCCTTACCATTCAGCTTAATAATTGTGTATTTTTAACTACATTTTAAAAATAAATGTATATTACTGTTAAATTCATGTATATTAAGATGCTAAGAGACAAAACTAATGTGGTAGGCCTTGCTAGCTGCCAATTAGCTAAAATATTAGGAAAAATGTCATTTCCGCAACATGTCTTTACCGCAGCAAATGTAGGTGTTGCGGTAAAGACCTTGTGTTGCGGTAGAGACAAATTCAAGGTTTACTGTATATTAAATTACAAATATTCTGTATATTATTAGTACTGAAGTATATATTAGTATATATATTAGTATATATATAAAGATGCCATTTTTTAACCCTAGATTTTAACATTGTGTCCATACCGACACAAGATGTCATTACCGCAGCACTGCTCTATTTTAAATTTTTTCACATTTTCATTTGCAAAAAAGTATTTTTACACTTAAGCTGAGATGATTAACACATTGAAATTGCAACATCTGTCATATTTAAAAAGTTAAATATGCTATCTTTTGTGTGTATGGAAACAATTGACATCTAAGGTTACTGTACATTTTTTACATGGCATAGAAAAAAAACATGAAATTCCCTATTTTGTATATATTTTTTTTATATCAGTATTTACAAAATTGCATCAAATTTGAAAAAGCTATTTAAATATATAATTTTTTTTTATAGAAATTACTAAAGAAAAATGTAAAAAATTAACGTTATTGTAACGTTGCAGTAAGGACACTTTTTAAGAAGATGACCCGAAAAACATAAAAAATAAACATGTTCCAGATTAAAATCTTAACGACTGAATTCTACTTTGTGTAAATTTTTATATGTATTACAGACTGTGATGGTTAAAATTTAAATTCATGGAGGTTGATTTTTTTAAAATTGGGATAGTCAAAAGTGCCCGTAGTTGCAGAATCACCCATATATATATATATATATATATATATATATATATATATATATAACAGCACTAATATATATACATGTGTGTATACCTTGCATATATGTATATATATATATATATATATATATATATATATATATATATATAGCATATATAAACAAAAACTTTTATGTTAGATGGGATTAATCACGATTAATCGATTTGACAGTATACATATATATGTTATATATATATATATATATATATATATATATATATGTTACTTTTTATGATTGATTATGAGTTTTTATTATTGATTACTTTGATTATGATTTTAATATACTGGTTATATGCATTGTAATGTACGCCTGGGCTTTTCTTTCTGGGGCTGCTAGGGGAGTGGCGATGGGTGTTCGGGGAGTGGTCGCAATGAGCCCCACTCTCTCCCATACTCCTCCATCACAGCTTGATGTTGGCTGAAGTAAAACAGAAGACCATTGGCTGTTCAGAGTCCCTCAAGCGCTGTAATGAATATGTAAACACCGCTTCCCAAGTTTCTTGGACTAACGGTGCCATCGGACAGTATTATGCATGTGTATGGAGGGCTTAATTTCATTTAATTAGCCAAGCTTTGAGAGGTCAAAGTGTGTTCAGATCTCCCAACTGACCGGCAGCGCTTAATTTGAAACGCAAAGTGTGGATTGATGGAGGTGTATTTGAAACACTGAGAGCGGGAACAACATAGTGTTCAAATCCAGCATCTGAGTGTATCTTTGAATGTGTATCTGAGCGGAGAACATTGTAGCGGAGTTGCTGTTTGCCGGCTTTCTTTGTGTTGCTCTTCTCCAAGCATGCTTGAACCTCGCGGCGCAGGAGCAGTTTGAACATCGCCAAACCTTCCTCAACATCCAAAAACTATGGCCAGCGACCACTGCTTATAGAAGAGGATTACTAAAACTACCTAAAACATCCCTTTTACCCCTTCTCTGTCTCCCGTGAGCTGCATTAAACCCGCGTTGTTCACCGCGTCCCTCTCATTCATCGCGCCAGGATTGTTGAAGGACAAGTAAAAAATTGCGCCCTTTTGATAGAGCAGCGCTTCGCCGAGAGGAACCATGGATGTATTTTATCCGTCTGCTGGAGGGAATTCTATTCCTGGAGATCCACAGAACCTGGATTTTTCCCACTGCCTGGGATACTACAACTACAACAAGGTGAGATGCGCTATTAAACCCCTCTGCTTATGTTTCCAAACTAAAAGCGCAAAGTTTATTCTATGTTTGGTTCAGTAGATTTTAAATGGCGAGCGGTGTTGTCATTTTTTGCGACTACATATTGTTTAAACCAGTTTAAGTACGATACGGTAACTTTGGAGTGGTTTAAGGAAAGGGTCTTGATGTTTTCAGAGATTTTACTTTGTAAAGCACCATCATTCAGAGCAGGTGGAAAAGCTACAGCTAAACACGCTTACTTGTGGCAAGCCAATTTAACATGTATTCCTTAAGATTAAACCGTAGGCCTATCTGTTTTTATATAGGCGAACTAGTACGTTCCTTTTTTTAAAAACTAGTAAGTAGTCCAATAGTGATTCATGACTAATATTATCTCAGTTTTGCAAGTAACTGTTGTTTACTAGATCCTTACTTTGCGACTCAATGATGAAAAGGAACTTAATTGCTTCTAAATAAAATCACTTTTTTATGTTGTATACTATGACTCATCAGAGGTTCTACTTTATAGATAAAATAAAATTGTTACAAATTTAATGCATTTTAGTGTCTATTCAGTTTCTACTAGGAAAACTGGTGATTGATAGCAAAGGGAGGATAGTGACGTAGCATCTAATGAATAGCTCTAGTGAAACTGACAGAGATAAGTCATTATCAGATTACTTGCTAGCAAGTTAAAAATAGCAACACACAAAAAAAAAAAGGTTTAAATAATACATGTTAAAATGGCTTGCCATATTCTCCACTCTTTCTGTTCTCAGTTTCTGAGTCCTCTGTATTTTTCTTAAACAGTGTTTTGGCAGAGATTTGGCACTAGAGACAACCCCACTCTTTCTTGTGTAATGTCCTTTTTGACTGTAAGTTAGTTTCAGAGTCTTATAGGTCGATAGATTTAGTAATGACTCTAATAAAGCAGAGGGATACATGCCTTCAGCAGTTAAAAAAGACTTTCAGACAAAAGGCTGTCAGTGTTACAGGACAATGAGTGAATTGTGCTGTCTTACAGACTCTGCATGATATGACAGGAATGTTTTTATTTGTTCCTAGGGAAATAGTTCTGTGATTCCAAGGTTTTAGCCCTCCCAACAAATGTTGTCTAGAAATTCACAAAACTATAAAATCACATTTTACAGTTTTTTAGACTGGCAGGTGTTGTCTGTGTTAGAGGATCTTGAATTTGTTTACACAGCTTTACCATCAGAGACTGCATTATTTTGACCATATACTGATAGTGTCAGAATTGTCAGCAAAGTCAGTAATAGATTGCAAATCTGCTTTATTGTAAAAAAAAAAATAAACAATATGTTGTATACCATAGTTTGCAAAGAAAACAAGGGTTTGTTTTTAAGTTGTGGTTGTTGGCCCTTTGTTAACGTTTGAGTAGAAGCTGAGTTTCCTGCTCTTCTACATTGTTTATCACCTGCCAAAACAATTATATGATGGTTAATAACTCTAAAGCATAAGTGAAGTTTTGACCCCAAATCCCCCCAACCCCGCCCCCGGCCTTAACATAACTTCATGCTGTTTTAATTGACTAATATGAAGTACAGAGTTTGTAATGTCACTGCAAAGACCATGGCTCAGAATGTACTCTATTAAGCACTAGAACCATATTTACTACAATATTAGCCATCAGTGGCAGTGTCCAGTCATTTTTAGGGACCGTCAGAGGTGCGCAGGTTGTGTT